>NC_034175.2:58595602-58730602 GCF_002021735.2 Oncorhynchus kisutch | reverse complement strand
TTGACTGTCACAGCACCACGGTTTAGCAATCTAACCTGACAGACTGAATCCCTATCTGAGTCTGATCACATGCTATTCATCAGCCAACATGCTCTGTTTAAACTGAGACAACCAACAGAACACTGAGACTGTGTGGGTGGGTGTGTGGGTGCATACATGCTCTGTTTAAACTGAGACAACCAACAGAACACTGAGACTGTGCTGGTGGGTGTGTGGGTGCATACATGCTCTGTTTAAACTGAGACAACCAACAGAACACTGAGACTGTGCTGGTGGGTGTGTGGGTGCATACATGCTCTATTTAAACTGAGACAACCAACAGAACACTGAGACTGTGCTGGTGGGTGTGTGGGTGCATACATGCTCTGTTTAAACTGAGACAACCAACAGAACACTGAGACTGTGTGGGTGGGTGTGTGGGTGCATACATGCGTAAAAAAAAGAAAATGGGGTGAGATTATTATGGTAAAAAAATATATAATGTATTTTACCTTTATTTAACTAAACAAGTCAGCTAAGAACAAATTCTAATTTACAATGACAGCCTACATCAGCCAAACCCAGACGATGCTGGGCCAATTGTGTACCGCCCAATCACAGCCAGTTGTGATTCAGCCCAGGGTGTCTGTAGTGATGCTTCAAGCCTTAGCCCATAATGGACCTATATATTTTCCAACAAGATCTCACGGTTTTACAAATTTGACTTCAGATTCATATCCACGTTTCTAATTGTTTTATGGGAGGGCGGCAGGTAGCTTAGTGGTTAGATCGTTGAGCCAGTAACCATGGAGGGCTGAAGGGCTAGCTAGATCAAATCCCTGAGCTGACAAGGTAAGAATCTGTCATTCTGCCCCAGAACAAGGCAGTTAGCCCACTGTTCCTAGGCTGTCATTGTAATTAAGAATTTGTTCATAACTGACGTGCCTAGTTAAATTGAAAATGGTGCGGTGGTAGCACCTGTTTTATGGGCTCTTGACCAATTCTGCTATTTTGTGTGTTTTTTTTGCACGGATCTTAACTTGTTTTTGTAAATAATGTCTCCGACATCCTTTTCTATGACCTAAAACAGCTTCTGGACATCAGAACATTTATCACTAACCTGGATTTGGACTAAAATGTCTAAAGCGAGTCAGCAGCTCTGGAAATTCTGCTTACTCCGGACCAGGCCCTAATTCCTGGGTCTCGAAAGAGGAAGTGGTGGCGAAAGAGAGGCAGGCGTGGCGGCATCCTGACGAGACTACGTTGACGAGCAAATATACTGAAACTGCCCTCTGTTCTATTGGCGAATGTGCAGTTACTGGAGAACAAACTGGACAAGTTCTGTTCAAGACTATCCTATCAACGGGACCTGAAAAATGGTAATATCCTTGTGTTTCTCAGAGTCATGGGTGAACGGGGACGTAGATATCATTTTTTCAGTTTTTTCTATGCATTGTCCAGACTGGACGGCAGACTCAGGTAAGATGAAGGGAGGAGGGGTGTGTCTCGTCTGAGATAGAATACCTCATGATAAGCTGCAGACCATACTGTTTACCAACAGTTTTCACCTACATTTTTCGTAGCTGTCGATTATCCACCACAAAATGATTCTGGCACTACCATATAGGGCCATAAGCAAACAAGAAAATGCACATTCAATATCAAATCAAATCAAATGCAATTTTATTGGTCACATACACATATTTAGCATATGTTATTGCAGGTGTAGTGAAATTGCTCCAACAGTGCAGTAATATCTTACAATTCACAACAATACACACACATCCCAAACTGCTACAGACCTATATCTATCCTACCGTGCCTTTCTAAGGTCTTCGAAAGCCAAGTCAACAAACAGATTACCGACCATTTCGAATCTCACCATACCTTCTCTGCTATGCAATCTGGTTTCAGAGCTGGTCATGGGTGCACCTCAGCCACGCTCAAGGTCCTAAACGATATCTTAACCGCCATCGATAAGAAACATTACTGTGCAGCCGTATTCATTGATCTGGCCAAGGCTTTCGACTCTGTCAATCACCATATCCTCATCGGCAGACTCGACAGCCTTGGTTTCTCAAATGATTGCCTCGCCTGGTTCACCAACTACTTCTCTGATAGAGTTCAGTGTGTCAAATCGGAGGGTCTGCTGTCCGGACCTCTGGCAGTCTCTATGGGGGTGCCACAGGGTTCAATTCTTGGACCGACTCTCTTCTCTGTATACATCAATGAGGTCGCTCTTGCTGCTGGTGAGTCCCTGATCCACCTCTACGCAGACGACACCATTCTGTATACTTCCGGCCCTTCTTTGGACACTGTGTTAACAACCCTCCAGGCAAGCTTCAATGCCATACAACTCTCCTTCCGTGGCCTCCAATTGCTCTTAAATACAAGTAAAACTAAATGCATGCTCTTCAACCGATCGCTACCTGCACCTACCCGCCTGTCCAACATCACTACTCTGGACGGCTCTGACTTAGAATACGTGGACAACTACAAATACTTAGGTGTCTGGTTAGACTGTAAACTCTCCTTCCAGACCCATATCAAACATCTCCAATCCAAATTAAATCTAGAATTGGCTTCCTATTTCGCAACAAAGCATCCTTCACTCATGCTGCCAAACATACCCTTGTAAAACTGACCATCCTACCAATCCTCGACTTTGGCGATGTCATTTACAAAATAGCCTCCAATACCCTACTCAACAAATTGGATGCAGTCTATCACAGTGCAATCCGTTTTATCACCAAAGCCCCATATACTACCCACCATTGCGCCCTGTACGCTCTCGTTGGCTGGCCCTCGCTTCATACTCGTCGCCAAACCCACTGGCTCCATGTCATCTACAAGACCCTGCTAGGTAAAGTCCCCCCTTATCTCAGCTCGCTGGTCACCATAGCATCTCCCACCTGTAGCACACGCTCCAGCAGGTATATCTCTCTAGTCACCCCCAAAACCAATTCTTTCTTTGGCCGCCTCTCCTTCCAGTTCTCTGCTGCCAATGACTGGAACGAACTACAAAAATCTCTGAAACTGGAAACACTTATCTCCCTCACTAGCTTTAAGCACCAACTGTCAGAGCAGCTCACAGATTACTGCATCTGTACATAGCCCACCTATAATTTAGCCCAAACAACTACCTCTTTCCCAACTGTATTTAATTTTAATTTATTTATTTATTTTGCTCCTTTGCACCCCATTATTTTTTATTTCTACTTTGCACATTCTTCCATTGCAAAACTACCATTCCAGTATTTTACTTGCTATATTGTATTTACTTTGCCATCATGGCCTTTTTTGCCTTTACCTCCCTTCTCACCTCATTTGCTCACATTGTATATAGACTTGTTTATACTGCATTATTGACTGTATGTTTGTTTTACTCCATGTGTAACTCTGTGTCGTTTTATCTGTCGAACTGCTTTGCTTTATCTTGGCCAGGTCGCAATTGTAAATGAGAACTTGTTCTCAACTTGCCTACCTGGTTAAATAAAGGTAAAATTAAAATAAATAAATAAATCAATCAATCTAAAAGTAAAATAATGGAATTAAGAAATATATAAATATTAGAACAAGCAATGTCCAGGTGTGGCAATGTCCAGGTGTGGTGTTGACTAAAATGCAGTAGAATTGAATATGGTATATACATATGAAATGAGTAAAGCAGTATGTTAACATTATTAAAGTGACTAGTGTTCCATTATTAAAGTGGCCAGTGATTTCATGTCTATGTATATAGGGTGATGGCTAGTGATGGCTATTTAACAGTCTGATGGCCTTGAGATAGAAGCTGTTTTTCAGTCTCTCTGTCCCAGCTTTGATGCACATGTACTGACCGTGCCTTCTGGATGATAGTGGGTTGAACAGGCAGTGGCTCGGGTGGTTGATGTCCTTCTTGATCTTTTTGGCCTTCCTGTGACATCGGGTGCTGTAGATGCCCTGGAGGGCGGGCAGAGTGCCCCCGGTGATGCGTTGGGCAGACCGTACCACCCTCTGGAGAGCCCTGTGGTTGCGAGCAGTGCAGTTGCCGTACTAGGCGGTGATACAGCCCAGTAGGATGCTTTCAATTGTGCATCTATAAAAGTTTGTAAGGCTCTTAGGGGCCAAGCCACATTTCTTCAGCCTCCTGAGATTGAAGAGGCGCTGTTGAACCTTCTTCACCACACTGTCTGATCGAATCCTACAATGACAACTCTGATGCTAGATGGATGTGGCAGGGCGTGCAAACTATCATGGATTGCAATGGGAAAGCAACACAAGCCTACCAGATGAACTAAATGCCTTCTATGATCGCTTCGAGGCAAGCAACACTGAATCATGCATGAGAGCACCAGCTGTTCCGTACGTCTGTTTGATCTCGGACTCTGTAACTGATATGAGTAAGACCTTTAACTTGTTATGGCTGCAATCCCGCTAACGGGATCGATATGACAACTACCAGTGAAAATAGAGGGCGCCAAATTCAAACCACAGAAATCTCATAATTACAATTCCTAAAACATACATGTGTTTTACATCATTTTAAAGTTAATCTGGTTGTTAATCCCACCAAAGAGTCCCCATTTCAGGCTTTTCAGCGAAAGCACTACAAACGATTATGTTAGGTCTCCACCAAACCACAATAAGCACAGCCATTGTCCAGCGAAATATAGCATTCACAAAAAGCAGAAATAGAGATAAAATGAATCACTAACCTTGAAATATCTTCATCAGATGACATTCATAGGAACTTCATGTTACACAATACATGCATGTTTTGTTTGATAAAGTTCATATTTCTATGAAGTTAAAAGTTAACGGAAAAAGCAACCCATGCAATAATCTGAGACGGAGCTCAGAACAGTAGCCAAATTAGCCACCATGTTGGAGTCAACAGAAACCAGAAAATACATGATAAATGTTTCCTTACCTTTGATGAACTTCGTCAGAATGCAGTCCTAGGAATCCCAGGTCCACAATAAATGCTTGATTTGTTCGAAAATGTCCGTTATTTATGTCCAATTAGCTACTTTGGTTAGCGCGTTTGGTAAACAATTCCAAAGTCACAAAGCATGTCCACTATAACGTGATGAAATGTCAAAAAGTTCCGTAACAGTCAGTAGAAACATGTCAAACGATGTACTGAATCAATCTTTAGAATGTTGTTTACATATATCTTGAATAACGTTCCAACCGGAGAATTAGAATGACTTCAGATGACCGGTGGAACGCAGGTCCTTCCCCTGTGAACGCGCATAGTGAAAGCATGGTCAACTCGTGGCAGTGGTGACTATTTCCTGTGTCATTCGAACCCCCTTCACATTAGATTCATCAGACAAAGTTCTACTGGCTGTTGACATCTAGTGGAAGGCTTAGGAAGTGAAAACTCATCCATATCTCGCTGTAATTTCAATGAGAGCTTGGTTGAAAATCTGCCACCCCCAGAAAAAATACAAACAGGAAGTGGAATCTCAGGTTTTTGCCTGCAATATGAGTTCTGTTATACTCACAGACATAATACAAACAGTTTTAGAAACTTCAGAGTGTTTTCTATCCTATACTAATAATAATATGCATATATTAGTAACTGAGACTAAGGAGCTGGCCATTTACAATGGGCACCTTTTCATCCAAGCTACTCAATACTGTCCCTGCAACCATAAAAAGTTAAGCATGTAAAAATTATCAAGGACGTGGGGCAAGACGGAATACCAGGACGCATATTCAGAGCATGAACTGACCAGCTGGCAAGTGTCTTCACTGACATGTTCAACCTCTCCCTGACCCGGCTGTAATACCAACTTTTTCAAACAGGCCCAGTCCCCAAAAATGCCAAGGTAACCTTCCTAAATGACTATCACCCAATAGCACTCACATCTATAGCCATTAAAGGTTTTTGAAAGGCTGGTCATGTCTCACATCAACACCATTATCCACAATGCAATAGCTAAACCCAAGACTACTAGATGCTAATGGCGCTCAATGTTGCACCTAGTGGACGTTTTAAAGACATTTCCAGACTTCCTCAGGTCAATCTTGAGCATTCTGCTTGTCATTTTCTAATAACTGCCCTTTTTCTGGTCCGCAAATAGATTTTGACAAACAAATCAGTCCCCCAAAAATATGTACGGGCCTCTGTTGAATTTCGAAATCCTTGTGTGCTCCTCGAGCCAAAAGGTTTGCACACCCTGGTTTAGAGTGTAATTAATCGTAGTGCGGTTCCCTTTGTTCTAAGATAGAAGTTTACAGAGTTGGACGTAGCCATTTTTGTTTAAGGACTTGAATTTCAGTCAGGAGAGAAACTTGAGATGTGCTCCTGTTTTGCATTTATCACGCCTGTGTATGTATTCTGAGAGAGCTCTAGATTGGCTCACCTGTTGCCTGTCTGTGTTTTGTCTAAGGCTATGTGTTTACTCCTCTCTCTCTCCTCCTCGATTTTGTACCATCAGTTTACACTGATCCCTATGTTTCTCAGGCTCTGTGTGTCTCTTTCATAACTCTCTAGGTTTTCTGTGGGGAGTTCTGTGGTATACATTAACTCCTATCCCACAACCATAACTGTTATGAACCGAGGGAGAGACGGAAGCTAAGGAATTCACACGCAACGGACCACCATCATCAAGTCTGTCACAGGAAGCTGGCGGGGGGAGGACAGCGCATAATAATGGCTGGAATGAAGTGAATGGAATGATATCAATCACTTGGAAACAATGTATTTGATGTGTTTGACAGCATTCCATTAACTCTGTTACTGCCATTACTATGAGCCATCCTTCCCAATTACGGTTCCTGTGTGTGTGTGTGTGTGTGTGTGTGAGACGTCAGTGCAAATATGTGTTAGCTCACAGTACGTTCATGCTAGCGGTTGCAACAACCTTTTGAATAGTTCATTAATAGCAGAATGAATATTGTTCACACATGTCCTACATAAAGAAATCCCCTACCGTAATTGCATGTAAAATTCATTATCATTCCATATTATTCTATACTAATGGTATTTGGACATTACTGATGTGTGATTATTGAACTTCCCGTATAATCAGGAGATAGAAATGTAATCCTGGCACAGGTCTGCAAACAGCTGGTTCTCTTTCAGTTCTCTCTCATTTTCTCTCCCTCTCGTGCTCCCTCTCCCTCTATCTGGAAATAGAGCTGATGGAGAATACATGTTACCTCCAGACCTCTGTTTACTCTGAACTACCAGACAGAATCCAGAATGGGCAGATCACTACGGAAAGAACACAGCGACCCTAGAGCGAGGGAGGGGTGGAGAGCCAAACAGAGAGAGAAATAGAGAGATATGTTCCAAAAAAGGTCCAGTCGCCAGGACCACAAATACAAATTCCATCAAGACACCGTTGCCCTAAAGCACACAAAAACTATAAATACCCTGGCCTAAACATCAGCGCAACAGGTAACTTCCACAAAGCTGTGAACGATCATGCCATCAAAAGGAACATAAAATTCAACATACCAGTTAGGATCTGGCAAAAAATATTTGAATCAGTTATATAACCCATTGCCCTTTAGGATTGTGAGGTCTGGGGTCCGCTCACCAACCAAGAACTCACAAAATGGGACAAACACCAAATATACAAAATATCCTCAGTGTACACCGTAAAACAACAAATAATGCATGCAGAGCATAATTAGGTCGATAACCGCTAATTATCAAAATCCAGAAAAGAGACGTTCAATTTTTCAACCACCTAAAAGGGAGTGATTCCCAAACCTTCCATAACAAAGCCATCACCTACAGAGAGATGAACCTGGAGAAGAGTCCCCTAAGCAAGCTGGTCCTGGGGCTTTGTTCACAAACACAAACACACCCAACAGAGCCCCAGGACAGCAACACAATTAGACCCAATCATGAGAAATCATGAGAAAACAGAAAGATAATTACTTGACTCATTGGAAAGTATTCACAAAAAACACAACAAACTAGAATGCTATTTGTCCCTAAACAGAGTGTACACAGTGGCAGACTATCTGACCACTGTGACTGACCCAAACTTAAGGAAAGCTTTGACTATGTACAGACTCAGTGAGCATAGCCTTGCTATTGAGAAAGGCCACCGACAGCAGACCTGGCTCTCAAGAGAAGACAGGCTATGTGCATACTGCCCACAACATGAGGTGGAACTGAGCTGCACTTCCTAACCTCGTGCCAAATGTATGACCATATTAGAGAGACATATTTCCCTCAGATTACACAGATTCACAAAGAATTCAAAAACAAACCCAATTTTGATAAACTCCCATATCTACTGGGTGAAATACCAGTGTGCCATCACTGCAGCATGATTTGTGACCTGTTGCCACAAGAAAAGTGCAATCAGTGAAGAACAAATACCAAATTTACATTTATTTATTTAACCATTTGCACATTGTTACAACACTGTAAATATACATAATATGGCATTTGAAATGTCTGTGAGTGTAATGGTTCCTGTTCATCTTTATTGTTTATTTAACTTTTGTTTATTTTCTACTTCACTTGCTTTGGCAATGTTAACATATGTTTCCCATGCCAATAAAGCCCCTTGAATTGAAATGAATTGAGAGAGAGAGAAATAAGGTGAGAGAGAGATCGAGAAGGGGAGCGAGAGAGAGGTAAGAGAAAGAGTGGAGGGGGAGAGCGAGAGCGAGAGAGAGAGAGGGGGGAAAGTCAGAGGGAGAGGGGAGAAAGTCAGAGGGAGAGGGGAGAGAGAGAGAGGGGAGGGAGGGAGGGAGTAGAGAAAGGGGGAGAGAGAGAGAGCGAGATGGGAGACAGAGATAGAGAGAGGGGGAGAGAGAGAGGGGAGAGAGAGAGAGAGAGAGAGGGGAGAGAAAGAGAGAGTGAGAGAGGGGGGAGATAGAGAGAGATGGAAGACAGAGATAGAGAGAGGGGGGAGAGAGAGAGGAGAGAGAGAGGGGAGAGAGAAAGAGTGAGAGAGTGGGGAGATAGAGAGAGATAGAGAGGGGGAGAGAGCGGGAGAGAGAGAATCACATTTAGACCAGTGGATGACCAAACTAGCAGCTGATGTAGGCCCTCACTATGTATGAACAGAGTAAGAGGGACAGTGGGAGGAAAGAGGAATGGGTCTTGTGTCAACATAGTCATATTGCTGAGTTGTGTGGTTGTATGGTTGTAAGGCTCCTTGTCACAGATACAGAGAAGTGAATTACGGTAACAACACATACCTGAGGTCTACAGGGATACCACTGGACTGTGACGCACAGAACCGTGTGTATACGTGTACGTGTACGTGTGTCCCTGTGGGTGCGGTGCAGAGGGAACCCCATGAACGGCCTAACAGTGATTTATCTGTTTGTTTGGCCTGTGGACTTCTAATGAGATGTTTGTTTCCTCAGCCCCATCAGGAAATGCTTCGAGTCAGAGCTGGGATACATTGAGTTATTGAACTAGACCACTGAGGGAGAAGCATTATATTAGATTGCAGGGTTGATTGGTGGTAACATTGACTGGGGTCAAAATCCTCCTTATTCAAACACACATCAAAAGCCTTCATAGTTGTGTTACACATTAGTCATGCGTGTATTTTTAATGTTCAAAACATGTGGGAAGACTAGAGCCATAGAATGCACCTTGGGTTTCGTGCAGTTCAAAGTTCTAATGTAGGGTTTCCCAACCCTCTCCTCTGGTCCCCCCAGACGTTTCACATTTTTTGTTTTAACCCTAAACTGGCACACCTAATTCAATTACTCAAAGGCTTGATGATTAATTCACTAATTTATTCATGTGTGCGAGTTTAGGGTTAAAACTCAAATGTGAAACGTCTGGGGAGAGGGAGGGAGAGAGAGGCGGAGAGATAAGAGAGAGAGGGAGAGAGAGAGAGGGAGAGAGGCGCAGAGGGAGAGAAGTGGAGAGAGAAGAGAGAGAGAGGGAGAGAGGCGCAGAGGGAGAGAAGCGGAGAGAAGCGGAGAGAGAAGAGAGAGAGGGAGACAGAGAGAGAGGCACAGAGGGAGAAAGGGGGAGAGAGGCGCAGAGGGAGAGAGGAGAGAGGTGAGAGGGATAGAGGGGGAGATAGGTGGAGAGAGAGAGAGAGAGGGTGAGAGAGGCAGAGAGAGGGGAGAGAGAAGAGGGAGAGGAGAGAGAGAGGGGGGGAGAGAGGGAGAGAGAGGCAGAGAGGGAGAGCGGAGAGGGAGAGAGGGTGAGAGAGGCGGCGAGAGAGGGAGAGAGAGGCGGAGATAGAGAGAGGGTGAGAGAGAAGAGGGAGAGAGAGGCGGAGAGAGAGAGGGGCAGACAGAGAGGAGAGAGAGCGAGGGAGAGAGAGAGGAGAGAGAGAGAGGGGGAGAGAGAGGAGTGAGAGAGGGAGAGACTTTACATGGGCTTCTGGAAACATCTGCAGTGGGCGTTTACATAATCAGTTCTGTAGCGCTGGTCTGAAATCTGCTCCTCATAAGACATATTAACCAGCTTTCAGTTAATATCATTACATCAGAGGCTTTAGTTCAACAGAGAAACAACTGAGCAATGCAGGCTAATTCCTCTGTCTAACCTGGACCAGGCTGTGTGTACACTCTTAGAGAAAATGGTTCCAAAAGGGTCTTTCAGCTGTCCCCATACGAGAACCCTTTTTGGTTCCAGTAGAACCCATTTGGGTTCCATGTAGAGCCCTCTGTGGAAAGGGTTCTTCAAAGGGTTCTCCTATGGGGACAGCTGAAGAACCGTTTTAGGTTCTAGATAGCACCTTTTTTCTGTGTCTGTGCGTGTGTCTGTGCGTGTGTGTGAGAGAGAAAGAGAGTATGGAGTTCCCTGAAACCCTTTCATTGTTCTGCCTTGATATCTTCCCTATGTTACTCACACTCTCTCTCACACACTCTCTCACACATACCATAGCATTTATTAAGGTGAATGAGATAACAGAAAAAGCATTAATAATGCCCATTTATTTCCTTCTGTAATCTGCCCCTCTCCGTCCCACACCGTAGCACCTGGTGAAAAATAACCAAGCCTGCCTCTCTTTATCACCTGCTTGCATCAGGATAGATCTCTCTTTCTTACCCAGGATACGGCCACTTCTCCTCCCTGTAACAATCCTTTCCACCGGCCTCTACTGCAAACCTACCTAATTACTGGCTATCTTTGCTCTAACACAACCCTAGCTCCTCAGTTTAGGACCTCACCCAGCATCTCCTGTCTCATCTGGCCCTTGTGCTGTGCTGTGATGACTTGTAGCGTCTCTGTTTAGCTCACAGTCATAGGAGGCGGGTGTGTGGTTTGGCTATCATCAGTCACAGGCTAGGGTAGTTAGCTGCAGCGTTTACCATTTGTCATAGTGCTTCATCATGATGACATAGCGCTGCTGCAGAAACCTGTAAACCATTGCATCCATTTAGACATCTAACAACAGGGGAAATGCTCTGTCTCTTATGGATTACACCCACAAAGGACCCTACCTGGTTTCAGTAGCAAACCGAACTGGCAAGGGGTGGAGAGAAGGAGGGGTGGAGAGGAGGAGGCCAGTGTAGTTAGCTGCAGCGCTTACGCTTTGTCTGAGTGCTTCATCATGATGACAGCGCTGCTGCAGAAACCTGTAAATCATCATATCCATTAAGGTACTAACAACAGGGGAAATGCCATAGAATTAGGTGTTGGAATACTAGAATGGACATGAACCTTCTCATGATGGGATAATTGTCAGCCATTTTGGTCAGGGAGTTGGTCTATCATGGTTTGCCAGTGCTGTGATAAGATGTTGTGTATAAAATAATGAATTTGAAGAATTTATCTGCACTGTATGTTTGTTTGCTAGCTAGCCAGACAGTTTCAGAGGAATTATTCCATTCATGTTTCAAATTAGCTGCCATTATTCTAACATTCCTTTCAAACAACACAGCCATACTTTTACATTTATTGAACCTTTATTTTATCAGGGAGTCATACTGAGACCAAGATCTCTTTTACAGATGAACCGTGAATGAAATAAGTTACAGAAAATACACACATCAAAATATAAATACAAAAAGCAGAAAGAAAAACAGTCATAAAGAACAAACACATTGATCAGTAACAAGGTCCTCAATCAGCTTCCTGAACGGTCCTCGAGGCACCAGAACACCACATTTAAGGACATTTTGAACATTGTTCCACAAATAACATGCAAGAAAACTTCAAGCTGATTTATCTAACTCAGTAGAGACCAGTGGAATTTCCAGAGTTAGCCATCCCTGAGACTAAATGTTAGTAATGATGTTAGGTACAGTGGGACTTTTCGTAAAAGGGATTTAGAAAAGAAAACATATCAATGTATCAACCTACGTGACATCAAAGAAGGCCAACCAACTTTCAGAGATGAGTACTTAAATAGTCACCCATAATAAAGCGCTATGACAAACTGCATCAAATGGCTTTAATGAGGTGGCTGCTGCGTTCATATAGATGATGTCGCCATAGTTTAGGACCGATAGGAATATCGACTGAATAATCTGCGTTCTACTATTTTGCGAGAGGCAGGACCTATTTCAATAGAAGAAGCCCATTTTTATTCTAATTTTCTTAACTAACTGATCAATATGCTTTTTAAAAGACAGCTTTTCTTCTATCCAGATGCCCAGATATGTGTAAGCATGGACACGATCAATATCGACACCATCCAATATACATATGCTTAAATTATCAGACCTATTTTTATGCACTCCAGAGAACGGCATATACTTAGTTTTACCTACATTTAGTACTCATTTCAGGTCAATAAAGTTTTTGTTGTCATACAATGAAGGCAGACTGTAGTTCAGATAGCTCCCGAGTGGTGCAGCGGTCTATGGCTCTACATCTCAGTACTAGAGGTGTCACTACAGACCCTAGTTTGATCCCGGGCAGTATCACAACTGGCTGTGATTGGGAGTCCCATAGGGTGGCTCACAATTGGCTCAGTGTCATCCGGGTTAGGGGAGTGTTCAGCCAGGGTAGGTAGGTTGTCATTGTAAATAAGAATTTGTTATTAACTGACTTGCCTAGTTAAATATATATATATTTTTAAAGATAGCCCCTGGTCAACCGTGGGGGCAATAGCATACACGACAGTATCATCGGCAAACAAGTGCAGATTACAATATTTGACAGACAAGTCAATATTTTTTATGGAAACAGTAAAAAGTACAGGACCTAGAATAGACCCCTGCGGGACACCTTTCAAAATATCCAAGAAACCTGATTTAACACCATCAGTAGATATACATTGAGTTATATCTGTCAAGTCATTTTTAAACCACTTACATGTAGCCTGGTCTAGGCCAATTGAGGAAAGCTTCTGAATTAGCAGTGAGTGATCAACAGTATTGAAAGACTTTGACAGGTCAATTAAGAGGGCAGCACAATGCTGCCTTTTATCTATACAGTTAACCACATCATTTATTATCTAGGGATGCAGCAGAGATAGTGCTATGACCTGGTCTAAAACCAGCCTGATGTACATTAAGAATACATTTCAAAGATAAGAAAGATCTTAGCTAATAATTAATCAAGGATTATAATATTTTAGCTAGGCAAGAAAGTTTAGAAATAGGCCAATTCATTATTTAGGTCACAAGGGTCACCACCTTTATGAAGAGGGAGTACATGGGCCATCTTCCAAACCTTGAGGAGAGTACTGTACCAGATATAATCATCAGGTTTAAAATGTGGGTTAATGATTCACCAATCGGGGTGGCAGAGAGCTGCAGCAAAGCTGGATCAAGCATATCAGCTCCCGTGGTTTTTATTTTACATCAATCTTAAGGAAGGCATCTAGCACATCACAGATAGTAAATTGTTGAAATGAAAACAAAGATTCGCTAGAAGTTGACGGGTTAACTGTGGAGTCAGCTAGAGGCTAGCAGAGGGAAGAGCAGTCGATTGACTGACCAGGATAAACTATACCACCGTTTCTCGCAAATAAAAAGCCTGCCGAGATAAAATTATGATTAAAGGCATCACTTATCCCATAGACCAGCTGATATCAGTTGATGATAGGTCTTAAACAAGTTGCAAATGCAGTCAGTACTGATATTGTATCATATTGTACCATTCATTCCATTTAGACTGGTTTTGTATTTATCACTGGCAGGGTAGAGAGACCTTCCCTCCATTCAACCATACCTCCCCCTCTCCCCTGAGCCTTCCTTCCTTCCCCTCCCTCCCTCTCTCCTTCCATACCTCCCCCTCTCCCCTGAGCCTTCCTTCCTTCCCCTCCCTCCCTCTCTCCTTCCATACCTCCCCCTCTCCCCTGAGCCTTCCTTCCTTCCCCTCCCTCCCTCTCGCCTTCCATACCTCCCCCTGAGCCTTCCTTCCTTCCCCTCCCTCTCTCCTTCCATAACTCCCCCTCTCCCCTGAGTCTTCCTTCCTCCCCCTCCCTCCCTCTCTCCTTCCATACCTCCCCCTCTCCCCTGAGTCTTCCTTCCTACCCCTCCCTCGCTCTCTCCTTCCATACCTCCCCCTCTCCCCTGAGCCTTCCTTCCTCCCCCTCCCTCCCTCTCTCCTTCCATACCATCCACCTCTCTTTCCTTCGTCTCTATTCCTTCTGTTGACAGTGTCCCTGCCTCTATGACAGTAATCTCTGTAATAGGGCTGAAATCAAGTGTACTCATAGGGTCACTAGGGCCTCTATCTATAACCAAGCCTCCCCACACACATACACATACACACACACATACACTTACACACACACACACACACACACACACACACACACACACACACACACACACACACACACACACACACACACACACACACACACACACACACACACACACATACACATGCACACGCACACACATACACACACGCATGTCCCATGTTTGTGCTAATGTGTGTGTGTTGCCGTGACTGAGTTGGAATGATGTGTATCCCTGTGTCTCCCTGAATACGGGGAGGAATCCATCACTGTCACAGGGCCTCAGCCTGGCCAGTCTTTGGCTGCTCCACACGGAACATAAGGTCGTTTGGAAAGGCCATTTGGCCTTGATGGTACATTCCTGTCTTTGCCATGGACGACTGCATGGTCACACACACGCACACAGACTCAGACTGGGTGGTATTGGAGGGGTATTTCATGCTGTAATAGGTTTCTATAAATCACGCCAGCCCAGGTTTGTCCTCTACACTCCTTACTCTTGACCAATCACAAGTGGATAACTGGAAATTACAGTAAATACGAGACAGGATAGATAAAGGGAGAAAGGATTAAATGTGACATATAGGGATAAAGGATAGATATACATGGATTTAGATAAACCAATCCTAGTCTGTTTCTTCTCCTAAAATGTGTTATCAGACTTCCTCTAAGGTAAAAACAGAGAGAGTATGAGGGAGGATTAGAGTTATTCTCTGCTGATATTAACCTCATTATCCTACAACTTTTTTTACAAATCACATTACTGCCTTGGAGAGTGCAACAGAAACTTCTCATAGTGTAGTGTGTGTGTGTGTGTGTGTGTGTGTGTGTGTGTGTGTGTGTGTGTGTGTGTGTGTGTGTGTGTGTGTGTGTGTGTGTGTGTGTGTGTGTGTGTGTGTGTGTGTGTGTGTGTGGAAACAAAAACATCATCATTGACCTAATCTGCCGGGGAAGATAAATGGACTAATGTAGTATTGCCTCATGTTTAATTGCTGGCAGGGTTTAATAGTGGAAATACAGTGATGCTTATTGTAATAATAGCCATAATCACTTGTAATAATAGTAATTTTTCACCGTGCAGATACTGAATGAGGGTAGTTTTCCTGGATGGGGAATATAGTAGGAATCACACTTTGGAATAGTCTGATGGATGGCCTAAACTCCAAACAAAGGGGCAGGATGGTTTTTGTGTGTCCATACCGTACATACACGTGTGTGTGGAGGAGGCAAGCGTCCCATTAGTTTAAATGGGCATGATGCTGCCGCACGTTTTGTGCCTGTTTGTGTGCTCTCAGGTGTCTGTACGGACATGTGTTTGTGTACATGTGTGTATGTTTACAAGTGTATGCTTTCCCATCTCAGTATTCAACAGCCTGCTCAACCTCCCTAACCCTAACCCTAGCTTCACATCCACATCCCGGTTCAACCCTAACCCTAGCTTCACATCCACATCCCGGTTCAACCCTAACCCTAGCCTCAACCCTCCCAGCTAGCTCATACAGGTTTTTAGAAATGTTTGCATATTTATTACAAATAAAAACAGAAATACCTTATTTACATAAGCTTTCAGACCCTTTGCTATGAGACTCGAAATTGAGCTCAGATGCATCCTGTTTCCATTGATCATCCTTGAGATGTTTCTACAACTTGATTGGAGTCCACCTGTGGTAAATTCAATTGATTGGACATTTGGAAAGGCACACGCCTGTCTATATTAGGTTCCACAGTTGATGCATGTCAGGGCAAAAACCAAGCCATGAGGTCGAAGGAATTGTCCGTAGAGCTCAGAGACAGGATTGAATCAAGGTACAGATCTGGGGAAGGGTACCAAAACATTTCTGCAGCATTCCAGGTCCCCAAGAATACAGTGGCCTCCATCATTCTTAAATGGAAGAAGTTTGGAACCACCAAGACTCTTCCTAGAACTGGCCGAATGGCCAAACTGAGCAATCGGGGGAGAAGGGCCTTGGTCAGGAACGTGATTAAGAACCCAAATGTCACTTTGACAGAGCTCCACATTTCCTCTGCGGCGATGGGAGAACCTTCCAGAAGGACAACCATCTCTATAGCACGCCACCAATCAGGCCTTTATGGCAGAGTGGCCAGACAGAAGCCACCACTCGGTAAAATGCACATGACAGCCCGCTTGGAGTTTGCCAAAAGGCACCTAAAGGACTCTCAGACCATGAGAAACAAGATTTTATGGTCTGATGAAACCAAGATTGAACTCTTTAGCCTGAATGCCAAGCATCACATCTTGATGAAACCAGGCACTGCTCATCACCTGGCCATTACCATCCCTAAGGTCAAGCCTGGTGGTGGCAACATCATGCTGTGGGGATGTTTTTCAGCTGCAGGGACTGGGAGACTAATCAGGACAGAGGAAGAGATTAACAGAGCAAAGTACAGAGAGATCCTTGATGAAAACCTGCTCCAGAGCGCTCAGGACCTCAGACTGGGGCGAAGGTTCACCTTCCAACAGGACAACGACCCTAAGCACACAGTCAAGACAACGCAGGAGTGACTTCGGGACAAATCTCTGAATGTACTTGAGTGGCCCAGCCAGAGCCCATACTTGATCCTGATCGAACATTTCTGGAGAGACCTGAAAATAGCTGTGCATCGACTCTCCCCATCCAACCTCACAGAGCTTGAGAGGATCTGAAGAGAAGAATGGGAGAAACTCCTCAAATGCAGGTGTGCCAAGCTTGTAGCGTCATACCCAAGAAAACTCCAGGCTGTAATCGCTGCCAAAGGTGCTTCAACAGTACTGCATAAAGGGTCTGAATAATTATGTAAATGTGATATTTCAGTTTTTTATTTTGAATAAAACCTGTTTTTGCTTTGTCATTATGGTTATTATGTGTAGATTGATGAGGGAAATGTTGTTTTTTAAATCCATTTTAGAATAAGGCTGTAACTAACAAAATGTGTAAAAAGTCAAGGGGTCTGAATACTACGAATGCACTGTGTATACAACCTTCCCACAACGCCCTGGGAATGGTGCATTAGTTACATGGCTTTGGAACATTCTCAGCACATTTAAGGATCTTAACAAAATAATGTTATTTTCTTGGTATTTCATTACTTTAAGAGAACGTTCCCTAAAAGTTCAAACATGGTTATATTTCATTTAATTTTGGGTAATTTTATTGGTACAATCTCCAACTGGTTTGACATTAGGAATGTTCTCAAATAGTTCAGAGAACGTTAAGAAACAACGTTTTTCTGTGGGAATTTCAATACTTCAGCATCACGTTTCTTACAGGATTCCTCATGCTTCTATTTAAAGTCATGTTTTCAGAACGTTCAGAGAATGTTAACAAACAACGTTCTTCTGTGATTGTTCAGGTGTGTTGGCCACGCCCACTAATTGGCCACACCTGACCTTAATGAGTGCTTGTTCCCTTTTGAAATGGGGCCTGCTAACTCCATATTGGTGGCGCAGTGGACAAATACCATGGATTGAGAACACAAGATCATAGGTTTGAATCTCACTGATGCCGTATCACAATAAATAAAATACAAATTCATGAATAATGCCAAAGCAAATGAATTTTCATCTGTCCTATCTGTGCTTTGAGTTCAAAACAATTAGCCTAAGCTAGAGACATTATTAAAAAAGTTACTGAAACATGTTCTCAGAACGTTATTTAATTATCTTCAAATATCTTATCATTTCCATTCTCAGAACGTTAATAAATACTTCAAGGAAATCTTTCAGGGAAAAACATAATAAAAAGTTCTCAGAACGTATGACTTCGTTCCCAGAACTAATGGGAAACAAAAAAACGTACGTTCCCACAACTTCCAAGGAACCAAATGTGCTAGCTGGGCTAACTTTAACCCTAACCCTAGCCCTAGCTTTATATCCACATCCCGGTTCAACCCTAAATTACAAGTGGACAAAACTAATTGTAGAAAGTTGCATAAGAATCAAAATACTCTTTTGTAGCCTCAAACTCTGGCACTCGACCAACGGTTGACATTTGCATACATATTTGTTCAATTCCAGATCTCACTTCCTCCAGCATTTTCATAAATGTCTTCATTTCCTGCACTAATTTGTTGTTATTTACACACTGTATCATGTTTCTTTTGACTTAGTATGCCTAAACATCTGTACTGTGCATTTTCTGCTAGATTGCAGTTCTTATTGCAATCTAGACAATTATTCACGTCAAAAAATAGAAGCATATTAAGACAGTAGTTGGCCGATTTCCGGCGGTCTATTTGGCAAGCTTGATCTCCCGAAGTTGTTGACTTGTTGTGCTAGGAAGTTAGCTAGCAGTTCTCAGCTGTCATCAGTTTGTTGCTGGAGTTAAAAGGCATTGTTTTCATGTTATTTTTAAATTAATGTAACAAATCAAACATTAAAATACAATTAGGGAGTGAACGATTTTTATAATAACGGTTACATGGAGAAAATCAGACCTCCCTGAACTGAAAATGAATTCCCCCTCCCTTCAGCAAATATATTTGACCTTTATTTAACTAGGCAAGTCAGTTAAGAACAAATTCGTATTTACAATGACTGCCTCCTGGTGTGTTTACTGCCTTGTTCAGGGGCAGAATGACAGATTTTTACCTTGTCAGCTCGGGAATTCGATCTAGCAACCTTTCGGTTACTGGCCCAACGCTCTAACCACTAGGCAACCTGCCTCTCCTAAACCTAAACCTAAACCCGACCTAAACCTTTCCTAACCGTGGGGGTGGAAAGATCTCCTTTATAGTAAATACATGAATGTTTTAGTATTTGCAGGTCTGAGAAAAAAGCCTTTCATAAACATCTCTTGCAATTCTACATAATTTTACATATTAGTGGAATATGTTTTAATACCACAAAAATTGCCGAAATTACAGACTAAGAATAGACAGAGGGATAGGCCTAGGTTTTCATCAAATCATATTTCTCCAATGCCAAATCTGAGAGAGTAGGCCAACTGAGGCAGAAAAATGTCAGCTTTAACTGCTGGCTACTCTTCTTCTGTGTCTTAACCCAACCAGAGATGGTCACAAGTGTTTCCCTCAAATCTGTCTGAGGCCTCTATTGTACAGAAAATGAATAACTTAATCAATGAATAAGTAAAGTACATGTTTTGTCTCCTCGGCTATAGAAGGTTGTTGCTCAGCCTCTGAATTAAAGAAACAGAACAATGATATATCCCCATCTGCATTGGAGGCACATCTTTCCCAGCTATTTCACAGCTTGTTTCTAGAATAAAGTATTGCGGACCAAAGCGCTGTTATATATCACTTTATATAATCGGATCCATATTATTTACTTAAAAATCTTAGGCTAATAAGGGGTTGTCCTGTGCTTTTTTCCATTTTCTTTAATAAAAGGTAGGCCTACGGCATACCTTCTCATACCCCCTCAATTCTTGGTTTTAACTTAATTAACAGCCCTTCTCTGACAGACGTAGGCTATTTAAAGAGTGCATGATGGATGCAGGAATTGACCAATACAGCTATGGATATAGATAGGTAGGCCTACCACTTATTTCCTAAATAGGAAGAAATAGGCTCCAACACAATGCCTCTTGTTGTTAAGTCTAATTATATTAAAGATAGTTGAAGTCTGCCTACTCGAATTTGACCTCCATTTCAGATTGATTTTGCCCTTGGCTGCTGCTTCAAGTTTCAGCACCTCACCTCACCTCAGCACCTACTAGAATCTGGCTTATTGTGAGCTCAATAACTCTGATAAATACATCAGGGGCAAGAAACATACTGTTTTTAATTCAATCAACTATAGTAGTAGAAACATACTGTTTTTAATTCAATCAACTATAGTAGTAGAAACATACTGTATTTAATCAAATCAACTATAGTAGTAGAAACATACTGTATTTAATCAAATCAACTATAGTAGTAGAAACATACTGTATTTAATCAAATCAACTATAGTAGTAGAAACATACTGTATTTAATCAAATCAACTATAGTAGTAGAAACATACTGTATTTAATCAAATCAACTATAGTAGTAGAAACATACTGTTTTTAATTCAATCAAATATAGTAGTAGAAACATACTGTATTTAATCAAATCAATTATAGTTGTAGAAACATACTGTATTTAATCAAATCAATTATAGTAATAGAAACATACTGTATTTAATCAAATAAATTATAGTAGTAGAAACATACTGTATTTAATCAAATAAATTATAGTAGTAGAAACATACTGTTTTTAATTCAAATAAATTATAGTAGTAGAAACATACTGTATTTAATCAAATCAATTATAGTAGTAGAAACATACTGTATTTCATCAAATCAATTATAGTAGTAGAAACATACTGTATTTAATCAAATACATTTTAGTTGTAGAAACATACTCTATTTAATCAAATCAATTATAGTAGTAGAAACATACTGTATTTAATCAAATACATTTTAGTTGTAGAAACATACTCTATTTAATCAAATCAACTATAGAAGTGGAAAGCTAGCGAAGTTGAATCATGATCCTCCTCATCTTTGCGGTCACCTTCTCAAACTGAACAGAACATAGGCTGTCGGCTAGTCCATGCACAAGATCTTTTGGGCAAGGCCTTTTATTTTATTTTTTATTTTTTTCTCACCTTTATTTAACCAGGTAGGCTAGTTGAGAACACCTTTATTTAACCAGGTAGGCTAGTTGAGAACAAGTTCTCATTTGCAACTGCGACCTGGCCAAGATAAAGCATAGCAGTGTGAACAGACAACACAGAGTTACACATGGAGTAAACAATTAACAAGTCAATAACACAGTAGAAAAAAAGAGAGTCTATATACATTGTGTGCAAAAGGCATGAGGAGGTCAGCAACAAAAAATTGAAAGAAGCCTTTGACTCTCCTTCTGAACTGCCAGTGTAGGCCTACACAGCACACCCATTGGTTAAGCAGCACACAAAAAAAGTTTTTGATCAGCAAGAGCAGAGCAGGCCCGGGGCTCAGGTTTGGAATATCCATTGCAGTGTGTAATGCAGCCTAGTTGTATTTAGACAATCCCAGCAGCTATCTTAGAAATATAACTTTGATAATATGATTGACCACACTAAATAGCCTATAGGCGCATTTGATATTGCGCAACCAGTACAGAGAGAACTGAAGTCTGAAATGTATGCACTCACTACTGCTCTGGATAAGAGTGTCTGCTAAATGACTCAAATGTAAATGTAAAATGAGAATGAGCCCAGGATCAGTCACACATTGATATAAACCCTAATAAGCAACTATACTGAACAACAATATAAACACAACATGCAACAATTTCAACGATTTTACTGTTTTACAGTTCATATAAGGAAGTCAGGCCTAATCTATGGATTTCACATGACTGGGCAGGGGCACAGCCATGGGTGGGCCTGAGGTCCACCCACTGAGGAGCCAGGCCCAGCCAATCAGAATGAGTTTTTCCACACAAAAGGGTTTTATTACAGACAAAAATACTCCTCAGTTTCATCATCTGTCGGGTGGCTGATCTCAGACGATCCTGCAGGTGAAGAAGCCGAATGTGGAGGTACTGGGCTGGGGTGGTTACACGTGGACTGCGGTTGTGAGGCCGGTTGGACATACTGACAAATTCTCTAAAAAAACATTGGAGGTGGCTTATGGTAGAGAAATTAACTTTCAATTATCTGGCAACAGCTCTGTTGGGCATTCTTGCAGTCAGCATGCCAATTGCACACTCCCTCAAAACTTTAGACATCTGCGGCATTGTGTTGTGTGACAAAACTGCACATTTTAGAGTGGCCTTTTATTGTCGCGTATGGGAAATGCCTGGGATCTTATTTTTCAGCTCATGAAACATGGGACCAACACTTTACATGTTGAGTTTATATTTTTGATCAGTATAATTCTAAAATGTCATCAATTACAAAGGACATGACCCTCCCCTGCACTAGATACATCAAATACTAAACCCTCCCACTTAACTGAAATTGAAAAAGCATGACTCTCCCCCTTTTTCCTCTAGTTACCCATTATGTAAATTTCGATCCATCCCTTATAGAAGGTAAAGTAAACATCCAAACTGGTCCGTGAATGAATACTGGTATATATTTTTTTACAGTTTACCTCCCAGCCTTGCCCTAGCCTCAACCCTAACCTTAGCCATGACCCTAGCTCCAACCCTAGTCATAATCCTAACCCTAACCTTAACCCTAGCCCAGGTTGTTTATCATACGGCAGGTATTACAGTAAATCCAGCACGTACTCAAACATGTTTAGACATGCTGTCAAATAATCTAATAACAATCTGATACAGCAATACATGATGTTTATTCATTTCTTCTTCAAGACTTAGTGTCTCACAAAGAGTCTCTCACAAAGAAAAAACAGAAAGTCAATAGAAGCAATCAGAGGGAGATCAGTAAGTGAAGGAGAGATGACAGGTGACAGGATGACAGGATTGTGTCACCTCAGCAGGCTTTTCATATCTCATAGATCTGATATCTCTGGGACATGACATGAGTCCTGACATGACATGAGTCCTGAACATGTGACCGACATGAAAAGACTTTAACATCCATGTCCATCTGTAATTCAAACGTATTCCACCGGCTGATCTGATAAGAGGCCTTTGTTTGTGTGTGTGTGTGTGTTTGTTTTTACTATCCTTGTGGGGACCGGAAGTACTCACAAGGATAGGAAAAGAGTATCAGACAAGTAGGGACATTTTGTAAGTCCCCACATGGAAAAAGGCTATTTAAGGCTTAGGTTGTGTTCAGGGTTAGGGTTACAATTAGTGTTAGATGTTAAGGTTTGTCTCCACAAGGATAGTCAAACAAACAAAGTGTGTGTGTGTGTGTGTGTGTGTGTGCGCGCTTGTAGGGAAGCCCCCGAAGTGACTATTCTTGGCATGCAAAAGATTTAGTTGTTTTCTCAGGATTTCAGCGTTCTCTGTATTATCTCTCCAACCTCCAAATATTATTTTTTTGTCACATGCGCCGAATACAACAGGTGTAGTAGACCTTACCAGGAAATACTGACTTACAAGCCCTTAACCAACAATGCAGTTTTAAGAGTTCAGAAAATATTTCCTAAAAATTAAAGTAAAAAAATAATTAAAAGTAACACAATAAAATAACAATGCCGAGGCTATATACAGGGGTACTGGTCAATGTGCGGTGGTACAGGTTAGTCAAGGTCATTTGTACATGTAGGTAAGAGTAAAGTGACTATGCATAGATAATAAACAGCGAGTAGCAGCAGTGCAAAAACAAAAGGGGGGAGAGTTCAATGCAAATAGTCCGGGTAGACATTTTTTAAATTGTTCAGCAGCCTTATGGCTTGGGGGTAGAAGCTGTTAAGGAGCTTTTTGGACCTAGACACTCCGGTACCGCTTGCCGTGCAGTAGCAGAGAGAACAGTCTATGACTTGGGTGACTGGAGTCTTTGACATTTTTTTTCCATCTGATACCACCTGGTATATAGGCCTGGACGGCAGGAGGCTTGGCCCCAGTGATGTACAGGGCCGTACACACTACCCTCTGCAGCGCCTCACGGTCGGATGCTGAGCAGTTACCATACCAGGCAGTGATGTACAGGGCCGTACGCACTACCCTCTGCAGCGCCTCACAGTCGGATGCCGAGCAGTTACCATACCAGGCAGTGGTGTACAGGGCCGTACACACTACCCTCTGCAGCGCCTCATGGTCGGATGCCGAGCAGTTACCATACCAGGCAGTGGTGTACAGGGCCGTACACACTACCCTCTGTAGCGCCTCACGGTCGGATGCTGAGCAGTTACCATACCAGGCAGTGGTGTACAGGGCCGTACGCACTACCCTCTGCAGCGCCTCACGGTCGGATGCCGAGCAGTTACCATACCAGGCAGTGATGCAACCAATCAGGATTCTCTTAATGGTGCAGCTGTATAACTTGTTGAGGATCTGGGGACCCATGCCAAATATTTTCAATCTTCTGAGGGGGAATAGGTTTTTTCATGCCCTCTTCACAACTGTCTTGGTGTTTTTGGACCATTATCGTTTGTTTGTGATGTGGACACCAAGGAACTCAAAACTCTCGACCCGCTCCACTACAGCCCAGTTGATGTGAATGGGGGCTTGTTTGGCCCTCCTTTTCCTGTAGTCCACGATCAGCTCCTTTGTCTTGCTCACTTGAGGGAGATATTGTTGTCCTGGCACTACACTGCCAGGTCTGTGACCTCCTCCCTATAGGCTGTCTCATCATTGTCGGTGATTGGGCCTATCACCTTTGTGTCATCAACAAACTTAATGATGGTGTTGGAGTCGTGCTTGGCCACACAGTCGTGGGTGAACAGGGAGTACAGGAGGGGACTAAGCACGCACCCCTGAGGGGCCCCCGTGTTGAGGATCAGCGTGGCAGATGTGTTGTTGCCTCCCCTTACCACCTGGGGCGGCCCATCAAGAAGTCCAGGATTCAGTTGCTGAGGTAGGTGGTTAGTCCCAGGGTCCTGAGCTTAGTGATGAGCTTTGTGGGCACTATAGTCTTGAACGCTGAGCTGTAGCCAATGAACAGCATTCTCACATAGGTCCTCCTTTTGTCCAGGTGGGAAAGAGAAGTGTGGCTCTGTTGTCTTTACAGGTCTGTTGGTCTGATACCTGATTGGAGGTTAACTTTACAGTAATACTATTGGTCAACAACTCAGATTTTGAATCCTAACAACTCAGATGTTATACAGAGTTTTAGATTCATTCTATCTTTCTCTATTGTGCCTGACCTGCGCTGGTGAGACACTCTTTCTTTCTCTCTCCCTCTCCCATGAGCTATGGGCCATGGCACAAGCCATGGTTTCTTTCTCTCTCTCTTTCTCTCTCTGATCATGCTTAGAATAATGATTTGTTAATGACAGTTTTGCCTTGTAACTTAAGCTTTAAACCTTTATGTGAATCCATTTATTTTACAAAGTAATTAAGTACAGCTGTATTTAGAATTCCATTCTCATGACCATTCCTTGATCTTAGTCAGCTAAACGCATAATACTTTATTGCACATAGTTTACATGCATATTTATATTTATATTTATGGAGTCAGAAAGTCTTATGACGAGTTGCATATAAGGTATATACGGTATAATATCCATACAATAAATATCACCCCACTACATGCTTGTGTTTGTCTTAGCGCTACAGTTACATGGGAGATCCCATCTTATGACATCGTCTCTCTGTCAGCTTTTCTCTAACGGGTCCTAACAGGCACACTCTTAACTAAATAGGATTATAAATGATCTTCTATCAGACTGGATTGACCAATCCAAGTCCTATGAATGGTCATAGGAACTGTCAGCAGAAACGCAAACTTCAGGACAATGCATTTTATTGTTGAAGAGAGCATTAGTATAATGAGAGATGACGTGTACTGTTTCAGTTTTCTTATCTCTGTGGCTGTACATTATGGGGATGTATATCAATTGTCTCAAGTGGTGATAAAATGTACCCAAAAGTAAACTGTACTGGACCAATGTGAACTAACTAGTAATTTGTGTGTCTCTGTGTTACTATATCTTAATAACATACAGAGCCTGTAAAGAAATCATACAAATATGCTAACAGATGATGAAGAATACTATCTAACTAAATATTCTAAGATATCTTACGCGAGATGCAGAGTACATGCCTGTCTCCAGGTGAGTACCAGACAAGACTCAGCAATGCAACACATCAATACAAGGCTTCTCCATCTTGCCCCGTCAGAGTATGGGAATCACAGATCCCTCTCTCTATCCCTTCATCCATCTTTTAGGCTCGGGCCTGATCTATGTGCTCTCTGTGCTCGCTCTCCAACAGTAGCCAGAGAATTGACTACAGAAATGTGTGTTAAAATAACACTATTCCATCCATGGCTGGTATCTAAAACCTGTCCTCTGAAGATCATCTATATGGACGTAAGATCTCTGTGGTTACTTGTAGTTGTTCAGAGTGAACTCTGACGACACTGTATGCAGTTGTCCTCTCAGGAATGCTGTCTTACTGTATGTCTATTGCTCCAAGCCTACCCCCCCTTCAAGTCATCACACATATAGTAGATGTGATCCCCTTCCTAGAGGATGTTGGCTGGTTTGATCCGATTGTATATTTTAGTTTCATTACCTTTTGTTTGGTCAACAATTGATTTAGAATATAAACAAGTCAGATCTGGTATAAAGGGAATCGGAATTCTCTCTTGCTCCTGTTATCCACTTATAAAGGTTTATGAACATGTTTAACTTGCTGGCTGCTCGGCCTTGGGCCTGAGTAGGCCTGTTACATTCATTATTTGTATCGGGATAAGGTAAGACCAGGTGCAGACCGTGTCGAAGTAACAATGTTTCTTACAGCAACAGGGGAAAAGGTACAGGACGGCAGGCAGGCCCAGGGTCAGGGTCTGGTCAGGCAGAGGTCGTTAATCCAGAGACGGGGCAAAGGTACACGACAGAAGGCAGGGTCAGGGTCAGCGGCAGCCAGAGTGGTCAGTCGGGAGGGCTCAGGGTCAGGACAGGCAAGGGTCAAAACCAGGAGGACGAGAAAAGAAAGACTGGGGAAAAGCAGGAGCTGATACAAAACGCTGGTTGACCTGACAAACAAGATGAACTGCCAGCAGACAAACAGAGAACACCAGTATAAATACACAGGGGATAATGGGGAAGATGGGCGACACCTGGAGGGGGTTGGAGACAATCACAAAGACAGGTGAAACAGATCAGGGTGTGACACTTTGCTTTGTAACTGTAGGATTTTCATGCCTAGATTGTGAATGTTTTATAATGCTTAATACTTTGTAACTTAAGCTTCATGCCTTGAATTAAATAATGCTTGCTTTTTGCATTCGCTTCTCACAACCATTTCTTGATCTTAGTCAGCTAAACACATAATACTTGATTGCACATGGTTTTACTATAATATTAAATGGAGTCAGATAGTGAGGTTAATCAAATGTAGATAATAAACATTATTTATCACTACACTCTCTCCTGCAGGACCTCTGTCTGTCGCTGTAGTTAAACTGAGTCATTGGCCTCACTGTTAGGACTGATGACTCTGTTGTTGAAGGATTTCAGATCTCAATCTCTTTCACCGATAACATCATAGCTACAGCATCCTCCACTTTGAGCTCCAGAGGGTTACCCCTTCACTAAATCACCGCTGCCCAGGGAGGAGGAGGTTTCCCTGGGAGAGTGACCCAGCCAACCCCCCTGCCCTCTCTGGAGCTCCACGATAGCTCAATTCAATAAATCAGCCATAAGAACAGTTTCCCAAGAATGCCCCGACCGAGAGGGTCAGAGGGAAGGGGGTGATGGGGGACAGGGAGGGGGGAGAGATAACCTCAGAGAAGGGAGGTTGTGACCTTTAGGGGAGGTCTCAAGAGAGGGATGTGATGGATAGAGGTGCAGTCTTGTATAGAAACATTTAAGTGTGCTGTGGCATGCTGGGAAAGAAACTGACTCCTTCAACATCCTCCACTTGAACATGAACTTCACACACAAACAAAAAGCCTAATAACATTTCCATTCCTTTCTGCGTGATTCTATTGCATCCCTCAAAAGAGGCACTGCATATCCATATATGGGGGAGGAATTGCAATCTACTGTAAAGATAGCCTGCAGAGTTATGTCATACTATCCAGGTCTATACCCAAACAGTTTGAGCTTCTACTTTTAAAGATCCATCTCTCCAGAAATAAGTCCCCCACTGTTGCTGCCTGTTATAGACCCCCCTCAGCTCCTAGTTGTGCCCTGGAAACCATATGTGAACTGATTGACCCCCATATATCATCAGAGTTCCTCCTGCTAGGTGACCTAAATTGGAATATGCTTAACACCTCGACCATCCTAAAATCTAAGATGCCCTCAATCTCACACAAATTATCAAGGAACCTACTCGGTACCACCCCAAATCCGTAAACATGGGCACCGTCATAGATATCATCCTGACCAACTTGCCCTCTAAATACACCATCTGCTGTGGTTGAAAACACGATCTCAGCGATCACTGCCTCATTGCCTGCGTCCGTTATGGGTCCACGGTCAAACGACCACCCCTCATCACTGTCAAACACTCCCTAAAACAATTATGTGAGCAGGCCTTTCTAATCGACCTGGCCTGGGTATCCTGGAAGGATATCAGTAGAGGATGCCTGGTTGTCCTTTAAAAGTGCTTTCCTCACCATTTTAAATAAGCATGACCCTTTCAAAAAATGTTGAACTAAGAACAGATACAGCCCTTGGTTCACTCCAGACTTGACTGCCCTTGACCAGCACAAAAACACCCTGTGGCGTACTGCACTCGCTTCGAATAGTCCCCACGATATGCAACTTTTCAGGGAAGTCAGGAACCAATACACACAATTAGTTAGGAAAGCAAAGGCTAGCTTTTTCAAACAGAAATTTGCATCCCGCAGCACTAATTCCAAAACGTTTAGGGACACTATAAAGTCCATGGAGAATAAGGGCACCTCCTCTCAGCTGTCCACTGTTCTGAGGCTAGGAAACACTGTCACCACCAATAAATTCACTATAATTGAGAATTTCAATAAGCATTTCTCTACGGCTGGCCATGCTTTCCACCTGGCTACCCCTACCCCGGTCAACTGCCCGGCACCCTCCACAGCAACCCGCCAAAGCCCCCACCATTTCTCCTTCACCCAAATCCAGATAGCTGATGTTCTGAAAGAGCTGCAAAATCTGGACCCCTACAAATCAGCCGGGCTAGACAATCTGGACCCTCTCTTTCTAAAATGATCTGCCAAAATTGTTGTAACCCCTATTACTAGCCTGTTCAATCTCTCTTTCGTATCGTCTGAGATTCCCAAAGATTGGAAAGCTGCTGCGGTCATCCCCCTCTTCAAAGGGGGTGACACTCTAGACCCAAACTGCTACAGACCTATATCTAATCCTACCCTGTCTTTCTAAGGTCTTCGAAAGCCAAGTTAATAAACAGATTACCGACCATTTTGAATCCCACTGTACCTTGTTAAAGCAAGTCAGCCACATCATATTAGTTTTTTTAAAGGCAGTAAATGAGGCTGAATTAACTGTTTCGCTGCCAGATAAGGCTGCGCTGATAGTCAGATGTAGCAGTGGTAAGGTGTTGGGACTGCTGTTGGGACTCTGGTGTTGGGACAGATTTATGTAGGCCCTAACAGTTTGTGGGCACCATTTGTCACCGTTAGAGTGCAATAAATGTATTTAGTGTTGTGTTGTGGCTTTGCTGGCATCTATCAAGACAAAAAGATAACGCAGGTATATATACACATGAGGTCATGGGAGACCCCTGGTGGGGGTTGGAGACAATCACAAGACAGGTGAAACAGATCAAGGTGTGATTTTGATAATTAGCGTGTATTGTCCAAATTTTGTCTCACACACACACACACACAGCTGGCAGGTAGCCTAGCGGTTAAGAGCTTTGGGCCAGTAACCGAAAGGTTGCTGGTTAAGGTCCCTGATTTTGAAAAGGTGGACAAATCTGCCCTTGAGCAAGGCAGTTAACCCGAAATAACAACTGCTCCCTGTGTGCCAAGAATTCAGAGTGGTTGTGTTAAATGCGGAAGACACATTTCGGTTGAATGCATTGAGTTGTGCAACTGACTAGGCATCCCCTTCCCTAAACCAGTTGAGAAGGCTGTTGGAGCTCTAGGAGGGAAGGCAGATCATGGGAAGTGGCTGAGAAGGAGGGAGGATAAGGAAATCCTGGGCCACATTATATTTCCATGTTGTAGATTGGAACAATTAATAATGAGACAATGGATATCTTTTGTGAGAAATAGATTTACACATGTTTAACATAATGGTATTTTCCTACTGTGTTAATCAATTTACCCAGGTCGGTAACCTCTACCCCTTGCTGAACCATTACATAATCAATAACAACATGATCAATATGACTGAACATGAACTTGGATGTGAAGCCAGTGATACAGCTGGCCACGATCACATTATTGATCACTACTACATTTGATCTTCCATTTAATGTAGACTCAAATAACAATAATATTGGTTCTCATTAAGGCCAAAACCTTCATCTTTTAATAGTTGTCCAATAAAAAATGTGTTTTAATTGTAAGCCAGTATTGTACCTTTCCCTTTCAAAAACAATAATACTGAAATATCTATTTACTGTCTCAACGTTTGTGGAAAAAATAACCACTGTAGCATACACTACTGTTCAGTGTGTATGTCCATTAAAATAACAGCAAATTGATCAGAAAAATAGTGTAGACATTGTTAATGTTGTAAATTACTATCTTAGCTGGAAACGGCAGATTTTTTTGATGGAATATCTACATAGGCGTATACAACATCAATTTGATGTTATTTTAATGGACAAAAAAATACCTTTTCTTTCAAAAACAAGGACATTTTTAAGTGACCCCAAACTTTTGAACGGTAGTGTGTATACTTGTGTATCTTCCTACAGGTTTAATTTCATAATTTGAACATGATGAAGCAGACTTGTTTGTTAGTGCTTGATTACATCACAGTATCTCTATATTGTGACCTTTCACCAGAACACACTTCCTTGTTTCCAATAAGCCATTTTGAAATGATCAAATTGACCCATTTTGGAAAATAGCATGAAATTAAAAACCTCAAGGCTACATGCATCCCAATGGAATTAATTTAATTAAAACGCTAAATAAACACTGTTTATATGAAGCCGATTTATGCTGTATGTCATTAAAACAGTGTGGATAACACAAAGAGCAGAAAAGCCAATATTCCTCTCTGAGCTGAGTAGAAATAGACCTGTGAGAGCTATAACACGCTGCTCTGTAAGCTCTTTCTCGCCTGGATAACCTTGAATCAAACCTCAGATGAGAAGAAAAGCTATTTTCACTTCCCTCCCAGACGAGAGAGAGTTAGAGAGAGAGAAAGAGAGCATGTGTTTCTGCTTGCCACCCTGTGAATTCACCACCTCATCTGATGATAGGTCTCCACCTGTCTCCATTTTCAGCTGGAGATTCCTTTCACACTATAAACTACTGACTAATTAATATTTGTCTGCGGCTGTAACACCTATGACATCTCAGTACAGTGGTTCTCATGTTGCACTGTGAGAGTGTGTATGTCTGAGTGTGAATGTATATATTTTACTGTCATTTTTTATTTATCACCTTTATTTAACCATGTCGGCCAGTTGATAACAATATATAATTTACAACTGCTACCTGGCCAAGTAAAGCAAAGCAGTGCGACAAAAACAACAGAGTTACACATGGGATAAACAATCGTACAGTCAATAACACAATAGAAAATCTGTATACAGTGTGTGCAAATTAAGTAAGGAGCTAAGGTAATAAATTGGCCCTAGTGGAGAAGTAATTACAATTTAGCAATTTACACTGGAGTGATAGATGTGCAGATGAGGATGTGCAAGTAGAAATACTGGTGTGCAAAACAGCAGAAAATCAAAAACAAATATGGGGATGAGGTGGGTAGTTGGTTGGTTGGATGGGCTATTTACAGATGGGCTGTGTACAGCTGCAGTGATTGGTAAGCTGCTCTGACAGCTGACGCTTAAAGTTAATGAGGGAGATATGTCTCCAACTTAAAAAAATTCGTTCCAGTCATTGGCAGCAGAGAACTGGAAGGAAAGGCGGCCAAAGGGGGTGTTGTCTTTGGGGATGACCATTGAAATGTACCTGCTGGAATGCGTGCTACAGATGGGTGTTGCTATGGTGACCAGTGAGCTGAGATAAGGCAGAGCTTTGCCAAGAAAATACTTATGGATGACCTGGAGCCAGTGGGTTTGGCGACGAATATGTAGCGAGGACCAGCCAACGAGAGCATACAGGTCACAGTGGTGTGTAGTATATGGGGCTTTGGTGACAAAACGGATGGCACTGTGATAGACTGCATCCAATTTGCTGAGTAGAGTGTTGGAAGCAATTTTGTAAATGTCATTGCCAAAGTCAAAGATATGTAGGATAGTCAGTTTTACGAGGGTGTGTTTGGCAGCATGAGTGAAGGAGGCTTTGCTGCGAAATAGGAAGCCGATTCTAGATTTAACTTTGGATTGGAGATGCTTAAAACCTTTTGAAGCTAGGGGGCACTATTTTTATTTTTGGAAAAATAATGTTCCCAAAGTAAACGGCCTATTTCTCAGGACCAGATGCTAGAATATGCATATAACTGACAGCTTAGGATAGAAAACACTCTAAAGTTTCCAAAACTGTAAAAATATTGTCTGTGAGTATAACAGAACTGATATTGCAGGCAAAAGCCTAAGGAAAATCCAATCAGGAAGTGACTCATATTTTGAAACTTTGTGTTCCTATGCATCCCTATTGACCATTGAAAGGGATATGAACCAGATTCCTTTTTCTACGTCTTCCCTAAGGTATCTACAGACTTTAGACGTAGTTTCACGCCTTTATGTTGAAGAATGAGCGTAAACGACCACATTGCGTAAGTGGCCAGCTGATGGCTCTCAGAGTGATTCTTGCTTAAAAGAGAGAGGTAGCCATTTTTCCTCCCGGTCCTACTGAAAAGCCAACTGTCCCGGTTGATATATTATCAAATAGATATTTGAAAAACACCTTGAGGATTGATTATAAAAAACTTTTGTCGATATTATGGATATAATTTTGAATTTTCTGGGGGCGTTGTCGTGACCGCTATTTCCGGTGGATTTCTGAACATAATGTGACAAACAAACAGGGTATTTTGGGTATAAAAATCTTCTTTATGGAACAAAAGGAACATTTGCTGTCTAACTGGGAGTCTCGTGAGTGAAAACATCCGAAGATCATCAAAGGTAAACGATTAATTTGATTGCTTTTCTGATTTTCGTGACCAAGCTTCCTGCTGCTAGCTGGACATAATGCTATGCTAGGCTATCGATAAACTTACACAAACTCTTGTCTTGCTTTCACTGTAAAGCATAATTTCAAAATCTGAGACGACAGGGTGATTAACAAAAGGCTAACCTGTGTTTCGCTATATTTCACTTGTGATTTCATGAATATGAATATTTTCTAGTAAGATTATTTGACCGTTGCGCTATGCTAATTAGTGTAGTTGATGACAATTATCCCGGATCCGGGATGGGTAGTTCCAAGAGGTTTTAATGTGAGTCTGGTAGGAGAGTTTACAGTCTAGCCAGACACCTAGGTATTTATAGTTGTCCACATATTCTAAGTCGGAACCGTCCAGAGTAGTGATGCTAGTCGGGCAGGAAGGTGCAGGCAGCGATCGGTTAAAGAGCATGCATTTCGTTTTACTAGTATTTAAAATAAGTTGGAGGACACGGATGGAGTGTTGTATGGTGTTGAAGCTCGCTTGGAGGTTTGTTAACACAGTGTCCAAAGAAGGGCCAGAAGTATACAGAATGGTGTCGTCTACGTTGAGCTGGATCAAATAATCATTCATTGCAAGAGCGACATATTTGATATTTACAGAGAAAAGAGTCGAACCGAGAATTGAACACTGTGGCACCCCCATAGAGACTGCCAGAGGTCCGGACAACAGGCCCTCCGATTTGACACACTGAACTCTATCTGAGTAGTTAATGAACCAGGCGAGGCAGTCATTAGAGAAACCAAGGCTGTTGAGTCTGCCGATAAGAATGTGGTGATTGACAGAGTGGAAAGCCTTGGCCAGGTCAATGAAGACAGCTTTTATCGATGGCGGTTATGATATTGTTTAGGACCTTGAGCGTGGCTGAGGTGCACCTGTGACCAGCTCGGAAACCAGATTGCATAGCTGAGAAGGTATTGTGGGATTCGAAATGGTCAGTGATCTGTTGGTTCACTTGGCGTTTGAAGAATTTAGAAAGGCAGGGCAGGATGGATATAGGTCTGTAACAGTTTGGGTCTAGAGTGTCTCCCCCTTTGAAGAGGGGGATGAACGCGGCCGCTTTCCAATCTTTAGGAATCTCAGACGATATGAAAGAGAGGTTGAACAGACTTGTAATAGGGCTAACAACACTTGCGGTGGATAATTTTAGGAAGAGAGCGTCTAGATTGTCTAGCCCGGCTGATTTGTAGGGATCCAGATTTTGCAGCTCTTTCAGAACATCAGCTGTCTGGATTTGGGTGAAGGAGAAATGGTGAGGGCTTTGGCGGGTTGCTGTGGAGGGTGCCGGGCAGTTGACCCGGGGTAGGGGTAGCCAGGTGGAAAGCATGGCCAGCCGTAGAGAAATGCTTATTGAAATTCTCAATTATAGTGAATTTATTGGTGGTGACAGTGTTTCCTAGCCTCAGAGCAGTGGACAGCTGAGAGGAGGTGCCCTTATTCTCCATGGACTTTACAGTGTCCCAGAACTTTTTTGAGTTAGTACTACAGGATGCAAATTTCTGTTTTGTGTAGCGCCTGCAGGGTTGAAATATACTACCCTCTTTGTTTACTGTTGTGCCATCATCAGATAATAGCTTATTATGCTTTCGCCGAAAAGCCTTTTTAAAATCTGACATGTTGGCTGGATGCACAACGAGTGTAGCTTTAATTTAGTATCTTACATGTGTGATTTAATGAAAGTTAGATTTTTCTATCATTTTATTTGAATTTGCCGCGCTGCATTTTCCCTGGCTTTTGGCTAAGTGGGACGCAAGCTTCCCCTATACCATAAGAAGTGAACATGCATGAAACCAAGGCTTTTACGGTTACAGAAGTCAACAAATCAGAGCACCTGGGGAATAGGAGTGGAGCTAGGCACTGCAGGACCTTGATTAACCTCACTAGAGGTACAGAGGAGAAGTAGGATAAGGGTACGGCTAAATGCTATACGAACTGACCGTCTAGCACATTCGGAACAGAGGGTAAAAGGAGCAGGGTTCTGGGCACTATAGCATATATTCGAGGCATAGTGTACAGACAAAGGTATGGTAGGATGTGAGTACATTGGAGGTAAACCTAGGCATTGAGTAAAGATGAGAGAGATATAGTCTCTAGAGGCATTTACACCAGGTGATGTCATCGCATATGTAGGAGGTGGAACAACATGGTTGGTTAAGGCATATTGAGCAGGGCTAGAGGCTCTACAGTGAAATAAGACAGTAACCACTAACCAGGACAGTAATGGACGAGGCATATTGATATTAGAGGGAGGCATGCATAGCCAAGTGAACATATGGGTACAGTGAGTGGTTGGGCTGACTGGGGACACGGCGATTCAGACAGTTAGCAGGCCGATGCTAACACGCTAACAGTTAGTAGGCTGGGGCTAAACAAGCTAGCAGTTAGCAGACCGGGGCTGGCAAGCTAGCAGTTAGCAGACCGGGTTAGCAAGCAAGCAGTTAGCAGGGGCTAGCAGTTAGCAGACCGGGGCAGGCAAGCTAGCAGTTAGCAGACAGGGGCAGGCAAGCTAGCAGTTAGCAGACCGGGGCAGGCAAGCTAGCAGTTAGCAGACCGGGGATAGCAAGTTAGCCTTTGGGGGACGTCGCGATGGGGGTAAGTCTGTTTTTGCCTCTTTGTGCGGTGACGTCGATAGACCAGTCGTGGAATTAGTAGGGTTCCAAGTAGCTCTAGGTAGCTAGCAGGCCTAGCAGGTTAGCAGAATGGGCCTTCAGCGGGCGTTGCGCCTGAGGGGCCTGTTGGAATCCTCTGGCAGATTATGTCGGTATTCCAGCCTTCTGCTATAGCTAAATATTTCACATTTTGACTCATCAGTCCAGAGCACCTGCTGCCATTTTTCTGCACCCCAGTTCCTCTGTTATCATGCATAGTTGAGTCGCTTGGCCTTGTTTCCACATCGGAGATATTGCTTTTTGGCCGCAAGTCTTCCATGAAGGCCATTTCGGACTAAACTTCTCTAGATGGTAGACGTGTGTACAAGGGTCCCACGTTTTTCTGCCAATTCTGAGCTGATGGCACTGCTGGACATCTTCTGATTGCGAAGGGAAGTAAGCAGGATGTGTCTTTCATCTGCTGCAGTTACCTTGGCCGACCACTGGGTCTACAGTCCACAACGCTGCCCGTTTCTTTGTGCTTCTTCAAAAGAGCTTGGACAGCACATCTGGAAACCTCTGTCTGTCTTGAAATTTCTGCCTGGAAGAGACCTTGCTGATGCAGTATAATACCTTGTGTCTTGTTGCTGTTCTCAGTCTTGCTATGGTGTATGACTTTTGACAGTAAACTGTCTTCAGCAACCTCACCTTGTTAGCTGAGTTTGGCCGTTCCTCACCCAGTTTTATTTCTTGTACACAGCTGTTTCTGTTTCAGTTAACTTATTGGATATAGGGGGCGCTCTTTTAATTTATGGATAAAAAAACGTGCCCGTTTTAAGCGCAATATTTTGTCATGAAAAGATGCTCGACTATGCATATAATTGACAGCTTTGGAAAGAAAACACTCTGACGTTTCCAAAACTGCAAAGATATTATCTATGAGTGCCACAGAACTCATGCTACAGGCGAAACCAAGATGAAACTTCAAACAGGAAATGAGCAGAATTTTTGAGGCTCTGTTTTTTTTTCTCCTTATATGGCTGTGAATGTGCCATGAACAAGCCTACACTTTCTGCCGTTTCCCCAAGGTGTCTGCAGCATTGTGACGTATTTCAGTTAACTTATTGGATATAGGGGGCGCTCTTTTAATTTATGGATAAAAAAACGTGCCCGTTTTAAGCGCAATATTTTGTCATGAAAAGATGCTCGACTATGCATATAATTGACAGCTTTGGAAAGAAAACACTCTGACGTTTCCAAAACTGCAAAGATATTATCTATGAGTGCCACAGAACTCATGCTACAGGCGAAACCAAGATGAAACTTCAAACAGGAAATGAGCAGAATTTTTGAGGCTCTGTTTTTTTTTCTCCTTATATGGCTGTGAATGTGCCATGAACAAGCCTACACTTTCTGCCGTTTCCCCAAGGTGTCTGCAGCATTGTGACGTATTTCAGTTAACTTATTGGATATAGGGGGCGCTCTTTTAATTTATGGATAAAAAAACGTGCCCGTTTTAAGCGCAATATTTTGTCATGAAAAGATGCTCGACTATGCATATAATTGACAGCTTTGGAAAGAAAACACTCTGACGTTTCCAAAACTGCAAAGATATTATCTATGAGTGCCACAGAACTCATGCTACAGGCGAAACCAAGATGAAACTTCAAACAGGAAATGAGCAGAATTTTTGAGGCTCTGTTTTTTTTTCTCCTTATATGGCTGTGAATGTGCCATGAACAAGCCTACACTTTCTGCCGTTTCCCCAAGGTGTCTGCAGCATTGTGACGTATTTGTAGGCATATCATTGGAAGATTGGCCATAAGAGACTACATTTACCAGGGGTCCGCCCGGTAAATTGGTGCGTAATCTCCAAGCTGCACGCATTTATCCATGTGATTGAGGGGAGAGAGGAGACTTCCACGAACGATATATCATCGAAGAGATATGTGAAAAACACCTTGAGGATTGATTCTAAACAACGTTTACCATGTTTCAGTCGATATTATGGAGTTAATTTGGAAAAAAGTTTGGCGTTTTGATGACTGAATTTTCAGGGTTTTTCTCCTACACAAAGAATATTTTTGGACAACTGAACATTTGCTATCTAACTGAGAGTCTCCTCATTGAAAACATCCAAAGTTCTTCAAAGGTAATAGATTTTATTTGAATGCTTTTCTTGTTTTTGTGAAAATGTTGCCTGTTCAATGCTAACGCTAAATGCTACGCTAGCTATCAATACTGTTACACAAATGCTTGTTTTGCTATGGTTGAAAAGCATATTTTGAAAATCTGAGATGACAGTGTTGTTAACAAAAGGCTAAGCTTGAGAGCTAGCATATTTATTTCATTTCATTTGCGATTTTCATGAATAGTTAACGTTGTGTTATGCTAATGAGCTGCGGGAATAATTACACTCCTGGATACAGGTTTTTTTCGTAGCTAAACGTGATGAACAAAAAGGGAGCGATTTGTCCTAAACAAATAATATTTTTGGAAAAACTGAACATTTGCTATCTAACTGAGAGTCTCCTCATTGAAAACATCTGAAGTTCTTCAAAGGTAAATGATTTTATTTGAATGCTTTTCTTGTTTTTGTGAAAATGTTGCATGCTGAATGCTACGCTAAATGCTACGCTAGCTGTAAATAATCTTGCACAAATGCTTGCTTTGCTATGGTTGAAAAGCATATTTTGAAAATCTGAGATGACAGTGTTGTTAAACCTCTTGAGTATCGGGCTGAATACTGCCCCCTTTGGAGGAAGTGCGTGCCCATAGTAAACAGAATTTTTTTTTGTCCAAAATTGCTAATATATGCATATAATAATAATTATTGTATAGAAAACACTCTAAAGTTTCTAAAACCGTTTAAATTATCTGTATGTAAAGCAGAACTCTCAGGGCAGCCATTCTCCCAAACACTCTCTTGGCAACAGAAAGGTTGGGACAACTTTGACGTCATCACCCCCACCCTTCCCAACCAGCTACGGATCCGGGAACAGTTTCTATGTGTTCAGCGCGATGTCTGCTTTCAAATGGGGCGTTCATTGTGAGAATCTCGCGCGCCCTCGTCCTTTGGCGGGCTAAAACGTTCGGGTCACGCGAAAATACATGCACTCTATTGCGCGCATCTGAATTGGAGCTCTCTCTTTTTCCATGAAACACCAATTGATGTCGGTTTGTCTGTTCGAGCTGATAATTGTTTTACACGTTTTACACGTTTAAGAAGTTAACAAAAGGCTAAGCTTGAGAGCTAGCATATTTATTTCATTTCATTTGCGATTTTCATGAATAGTTAACGTTGCGTTATGGTAATGAGCTTGAGGCTGTATTCACGATCCCGGATCCGGGATGGCTAGAATCAAGAGGTTATTAAATCCTCTTAGAGCTAACCCCCTACTTTTTTCAATTTCCACCTGAAGACATACCCAAATCTAACTGCCTGTAGCTCAGGCTCAGAACCAAGGATATGCATATTCTTGATTTAATTTGAAAGAAAACACTCTGAAGTTTGTGTAAATGTGAATTGAATGTAGGAGAATATAACACAATAGATCTGGTTTAGATAATACAATAAAAAAGCTTAAATCTTTAAAATGATCAAGACAAAACAAACATTCAGATAGGATGATGGGGACAATTTCAGTGAAAAACATAAGAGGGTAACAGTACTTGTGCAAAGTTTCAGAATGATAACTTCCAAAATGAGTGTGCTACATGACATTTATCATGAAGTCACCCAGGTGTCCCACACAAGTAGCCCAAATGTACCCAAGTGGCCAAATTGGTGAAGTTATACATTTTGAATGGAATAACTACAAAATACCAAAATGGTATTCTAACACACACCCCCCAAAAATTGAGAAAAAACATGAAAAAAATATATACATTTACAAAATAACACTTTCAATATTTGGAAGACCCTCAGACCTCTACACAATATTGTGCTGCTGATGCCAGGTGCCATAGCAGTCTATTTCTGCTGTAAAGCAGAGGGTAACCAAGCATGTGGTGCAGGTGATGGGGGACTTCATTTTGCAAAGAACACAGCGACGCCTCCATGCTGTGTCCTTTTGGCCCTGAGGCACATCCATGCCTGCAGAAATACATTTGGGCAGATGAACACCACTTGTGGCAGGAGCTGGATGAACCAGCTTCAGTGGGGGATGGACACCTTGGCACTGGGGGCTCCCATTCGGAGTCAGTGTCAATGTGAAAGAAAAGGTTCAGTTAGAATAGTTTCACATATGAGCCCTGTATCAACAGGTATAATAAACAGATATATATATAGTACAGGGAACATAAGGTTGAATATATTATTATAGACCTGCAAGACCTACTGTCTCATTTATATTATGACAGACCAGCTAGATCTACTGTCTATTTTATATTATGACATTTCAGCTAGATCTACTGTCTCTATTATATTATGACAGAACAGCTAGATCTACTGTCTTTATTATATTACAACAGACCAGCTGTATCTACTGTCTCCATTTCACTTTGGCCATTGTTGTGGGCCTGCCCTCCCTCAACAGCCTCAAATAGGCTATTTCATGTAGGGGTGGGGTGACACACGCATCTCACATTTCATTACATTACATTTTTATATATTGCTACTAAAATTTAAAAAAATCACAAATAATATTTTATATTATTAATTTTAAACAACGGCATTAGTATGAGAAGAACTTACCAATCCAAAATGATGTCCTCTCCGTTCAAAAAATATTCCTCCATTTGGGAATCGCTAAATGAATCGTCCTCCAACAATCTCTGTCTCACTTTCACGATCAATTTCTTCTAAAATTGTGTGTACATCTGTATATCTAGACTTAGATTTAGCTTTCCCTGACTTAGTCGCCATACTGATTGATACACGTATATAAACAGCTGAAGATGCACTTTACTAAAACAACGCTGTGAGTAACATGTGTTGCTCCTTCCGGTATGAAACTTCAATGGTGAATGACCCTCTTTACGCCGGAGTTTACTACATGGGTTGGTCTTCCAACACATAAACATTACATATTGCCGTTTACCTCAGCTCATTGGCTATCTACCCAGCTAGATTTCAAGACGATCAGTGGTCATTGGGTTAAAATACAGTCAATCAACGAAACAGCGGTCATATTGTTAGAAATTGGATATGTAGACGGGCGAGTCGGTCAAGGATCGACTCAGACAAGGTGGTAAATTGTATGACAAGCTACAGTTTATTCAGAGTGAAGATATCTAGAACAGCGTAATTACGGCTCTCCCGCTGGTTCGTACGGAAATGCAGACGAAGAAGAGACCGATACAATCAGTACACCACTTATATATAGAACAGAAAGTAGGTTGATTCTGGAAGATCGGATCTTTGGATTGGTTCAGCTGGGGTGTAGTCTGTAGTCTTCCGCCATTGGCTCAGTTGTCTGTCCGTCATCGTAGAATCCTCTTCGGGCATACAATGTTCAGCTACAACGGAGATTATGTGTGTGCGCTGGTTTTGGCCATTAGTGTAATGCGGGAGCTATCCTGTAGGGGACCCCACAGGCTCTACTTTGAGTTGTAGCCCTTTATCAACAATAGTTTGGTCACCTGCATAAGAAATAGCATTTCTCTACAATATCATTGGTGCACAATGATGTCATTACTTGTTGTCTTCAAATCGGTTTCTTTCAGTCAATATGTTCCGCGAAATGACTCATCATGTTTGGTTGTGTTACAAACAAACCAGTTGATTGCAATGAAACCAAACATGACTGGAAAAGTCACGTTTACTGTGTGTATTTACATCGAATGTGTTGTCGAAAATGGAATGAGACTGAATTCACGACACAAGCGGTTCACATAATGTTTCGTGTTAGGCTATAAAAATTGATTTTATCAAACAAAAGACCATTCATTGTATAACAATGAGCATTGGGATTGCAAACAGAGGAAGATCGTCAAAGGTAAACAATTTATTTTCGAAACATGTGAGACACTTGTATTTTCATGAATGTTTAATATGACTGTTTATGTGGCGATCACCGTATGTTGTCGAATTTCATCCCGCTAACGGGTTCGGTGCGCAGAGGTTAATTATTGTGTTTCAACAATTCATATTGAATTGATGATCATTAACACATGTTTGGTATAATTGTTTAATCTTACACCTGACTATATGCCTACAAAATCCCTGACTTTGCGCAAGTGTACCTACAAGAATCGATACTGTTTTGAAGGCAAAGGGTGGTCACACCAAAAAATGTGGGTCTGACAACAGGTGGGGCCCTGAATGACAGGTCGTCTGCTTCCTGTGACAGCATCTGGGTCTTGCCTTGTGTCATGATAGTACGAACTGGCCATGACAGACCCAGCAGACTTGGACCAGCACCGCCATGCTGTCTCCCTGCAGGGAGCCACCATTGGGAGACATCAGGAGTTGCTACTGGGCCTTTTGGAAGGGCCCAGTTCCTTGACGGAACACCACAACCTTTAACCATGGGTTAAAGGCTATTATGGAGCAAATCAGGGAGTTAGCTGAGACTGTCTGCCACCTCTGAAAAACCCCAATCACCCAGTAATTTTGTCCCTATCTGTGGTGAGTTTGTACAGCCTATCTTGACTCCCCGTGAACCCCGTTTACCTCCTCCAGAGCGATATTCATGGAAGCCTAGTACCTGCTGGGGTTTTCTTTCTCAGTGCTCGCTTATTTTTGAGCTGCAGCCATCTTCGTTTTATTCAGACTGATCGAAGATAGCATATATAATTACGCTAATGTCGGGAAGGGCACTTTCCTGGGATACGGCAGTTTGGGAACAACAATCTGACATTTGCGGTCATTTAGAGGAATTCATGGCAGAGGTGAGAGTCTCCGGTATCCGGGAAAAAGGCTGCCAGCAAACAGCTTGACTTACGTCAAAACTCACATGGTGTGCCAGACTACATGGCTGACTTTCGCACATTGGCAGCCGAGAGTGCCTGGAATCCAGAGTCTCTTTTTGATACTTTTCTTCACGGATTATCTGAGGTAAAGGATGAGCTAGCTGCTCGGGAACTGCCGGTGGACCTCGACTCCCTTATCGCCTTAACCATTAACATTGATGGACGCCTAAGGGAACGTAAGAGTGAGCGGAGGTCTGGTCTCGGGCACACTCGTGCATCCGATATGGCACATTAAACTTAAGACAGCGAGACACAGAATAGCCGCCTGTGTCTCACTGTCCTTTGTCTTCTGTTTCCTGGTTGTACCTGGTTGACTGGGAGGGTTATGGCCCGGAGGAGTGGTGCTGGGTCCCTGCTAAAGACATATTGGACCCGGCCCTCATCACCAGTTTTCACCGCCGACACCCGGTCAGCCAGGTATGTGACCAAGTAGGACCCCAGGTGGTGTCCCTGGGGGGAGGGATACTGTCACGCCCTGTCTGTTTCACCTGTTATTGTCTCCACCCCCTCCAGGTGTCGCTTATTTCCCCCAGTGTATTTATCCCTGTGTTTCCCGTCTCTCTGTGCCAGTTCGTCTTGTATGTTAGTCAAGACAACCAGCGTGTTTTTCCCTTACTCTTCTTACTCTTTTTGTTAGTCTTTCCAGTTCTGACCCCTGCCTGACTCCGGATTACTTTCCCGCCTGCCTACCCATCCTGCCTACCCTGACCTTGTTTCTGCCTACCCTTCGGTACCTTTTGGACACTGACCTGGTTTTGACCCTTTTGCCTGTCCACAACCCTTCTCTTGCCTTCCCCTATTGGATAAATACATATTGTAAGACTCCAACCATCTGCCTCCTGTGTCTGCATCTGGGTCTCACCTTGTGTCATGATACAGTATGCAATCATAGCAGCAAGATTTGTGACCTGTTGCCACAAGAAAAATGCAACCAGTGAAGAACAAATTGTAAATATACTGTAACCCATATTTATGTTTATTTGTTTTCCCTTTTGTACTTGTTGCAACACTGTACATAGCCATAATGACATTTGAAATGTCTCTATTCTATTTGTGAGCGTAATGTATACTGTTAATTTCTAAACAGTTAACCATATTTCACTTTTGTTATCTATTTCACTTGCTTTGTCAATGAAAACACGTTTCCCAGGAGGGAGAGGGAGAGAGAAAGTAGACCAGTAGATGACAAAACTGCTGGCTTATGTAGGCTTCCACAGGGAAGCTGCAGGATCCACGTGTGTGTGTGTGTTAACACAGACAGCTGGAGGTGGCTGCCATCACGCTGAAGAGAAAATAGAAGAGGGGGGTTGTTTCTCTTTTGTTCTTTTTCTGCCCTGCTTATTCCTCTTTCTCCTCTGGAGGAGAAGAATAAAGGAAGAACACAGACATATATTTCTACCAGGAAAGACTTCCAGCAAGAAAATGAAAGACTTCCACTGCATTGATATAGTTATTGTGTAGTTGTTACAGATCCAACAGACAGGCTTTCTCTGTAATCCTCATTTGATTCTGGTTCCTCTCATACTAGCTGCTATTGTCTGATCCTCCTAAAACCCTCTGTGGCTTGTAATGTCTGTACCATACTCAGGTGACCTAAACCAAAGATGAGTGTGAGAGAGAGCGAGATGTGATGCATGTGTGTGCATTCAAACAGTCATAATTATCACATTCTGAATTAAAAAGTACCACCAAAGACAACTACAATTTATATCACCACCAAATATGGATAAAGAAAACCCTACACAAATAAAGTGCTCTCTTCATAAGGTGTACTCTACAGTGTTGTCCATTAATATCCAGTGTTAGATGATGCTGTTCCACTGTGTCACAGTGAGAGTTATATGGTGCTAGGTGAGGTAATGTTCTGGGTGGTATCACTGCTCTGACAGAGGGCAAGACTCTCTGTCTGTATGTATCTCTCTCACACACACACACTCATTCACTCTCACACACACACACATTCACTCTCAACTTGAGTGAACAGACACTGAAAAGCCCCAGATGGTTACAGATAAGGCGTGAGAGAGAACGTGATGGGAGAAGGAGGCGACAACAAAGCGAGAACAGGTGGAAAAGAGAGTGAGAGAAAGTAGAAAAAAGGAGCAAGAGAGAATCTTAAAAAACAGGGAAAAGAGGTCAGGAGGACTGTTTGCCTTCACACTATTGAAGCACAGTTCATAACTCACTAGGAGCCGTTGTTGATGTTCCGTCTAATGCTTTAGACAGACGAAACATTCAACTCACATGATCTGTCAAAAACACACCGAGCTGATAGCCGCTGTGCTTATTCAGAGAGAGGGAGAGAGAGAGACAAAAAGAGAGAGACTGATCTATCTGTATCGTTGCAGAGGGTGGAGTGGAGGAGGACATTATCCCCAGTCTATTTGTGTCTGTCGTTGTGTAAAAGTCTCTCTAACTGATCTATATTAGGAGGTTTGAGACTGAACCAAGGTCACTGCTGAGGCAGAGGAGGATGGAGCATGCGTGTGTGTGAATGTACGAGCAAGTTTGCTTGTGTGTGTGTGTGTCCTCCGTGTCCCTGGGTAAGAGTCCTATGTGTGTGTGTGTGCCAGTGATGAATGGTCTGTGTCTGTGAACCAGTGGTGTCCTTGAACCTCAAGGTCTGCCATATGGTCCACAGGACACACCAGCCCATAGCCACAGATCTACAATCAGCTCCCCTTCCCCCCAAACCATTAAAAGGAAACCACTAAACTGACCATAGATCAGAGTGCTAGGGCTGAGGTTATTGGCCTTGGTCACCTTCAGGATGTCTAAGCTGATGAAGGGATGTTCTTGTAATAACACGCCCCTCTCCACGACTAGACTGTTTCTACACACAGAAAAGCACTTCTTCACAATGCTTTCTACATACAGGACATACTTCTCCTTGAAGCTTCATCCCCACACACTTTTCCTGGGTCACTTGGCGTTTTATATTCAAAGATTATATATATTAACACACCACTCAGACAGCAACACTTCACCCCGACGCTTTCTTCTGGCAGACACATTAAAAGCTTTCCAGAGTAACTGTATCTCCTAACATCTCCTGTGTTTCCATCTCACCAAGGCTAGAGGACAGGATTGGTATACAAAGTCCTTTGCTGATTGATTTGTCTTTGAGAGCCTGGCTAATGCAGGCCTCTCTCCTTCTCTCTCTTTGCTGTTACACATCCATCCTTTAACGCTTAGACTACAGACCCGCTAGTACATCCCCAGTCAAAACACCAGTCACAGATCACACTCACACTCTTTCACACACTAACACACACTCACTTGTTCACTTGATAGGGCTTTAAACAAACAGAGATGGAAAGTGAGACCTCTTCCCTCTGAGGAAGTTTGGAGGACCTGGTTGTTTGCATGCAGGAGTGGGTTTGTGCCAAGGCTGTGGGCTGAGTGGCATCGTTTGATGAAGTGAATCATGAAAGCCAGTTCAGTCCTCCCTTAGTTGACTGTGTTTATAAAGAGTAAGAGCTCTCCTCAATCAGCATCGCAGAAGTTCAGCTTTACAGCGTGGTTGAAATGTTAAGGAAATGTTCCCGCTTTAGTGGAGGCTGCATTCACGGTAAACACTGCATACTGTATGTTAGTTCAATTGGAAATTATCTTTACATTTCTATCGTGGAATTGAATAGAGGCTTATTCAATTACCTCTGTATAATAGCTTGTGTTAGAGGTCTTCACCGATCGGCCTGTACCCGAAACCCGATCCGAGACCCGAGCGGGTCCAGATGCAGAATTCTAAATAATGTCACGGGTCTGGGTTGGATCTGATATGATTGTCACAGGTCTGGGTCAGATCTGATATGATTGTCACAGGTCTGGGTCAGATCTGATATGATTGTCACAGGTCTGGGTCAGATCTGATATGATTTTCACGGGTCTGGATCAGATCTGATATGATTGTCACGGGTCTGGGACAGATCTGATATGATTGTCACGGGTCTGGGACAGATCTGATATGATTGTCACGGGTCTGGGTCAGATCTGATATGATTGTCATGGGTCTGGATCAGATCTGATTGTCACGGGTCTGGGTCAGATCTGATATGATTGTCACTGGTCTCGGGTATGTGTAATTGTGACTGACTTGTCCGGAAGGAAACGTACAGATCCGAACCTGACACCTCCAGTAGAGAAAGAAAACAAATTGTATAATTTATGTTGCTGCTCCTGCTTTTCACGAGAGTGGCACATGTAACTTGTTGTTGTTGGCCAATCATAAGTCATCAAAGCTGCAATAGGCTACAGTCATAGAGCCTCCGTGTGTGGAAAAAGTTAGGAGATATCTAATCAATGGAATATTGAATTAAAACGACATAATTAAAAGTGAAAGGAAGAAGGTTAAGCTACAGCGACCAAGAGCCAACAGGTAGGCTACTACTTCCAATTCTGAATGCGAGTTGTCGTTGTTTGTAAATGTAGGGTGAGAAAGTGCGTGCCTCGATTAGCCTAGCTAGCTTAACTAGCTTCTCCTGGTTTGGTGAAGTCAAGACAGGTACTACGTAACCATATTGGATGATAAATAACCTAGCTATGACAGCTATTAGTCTACTATAGCGCGAATCGGCTTAGTTGGTTGCTGTCTCTCGTCTTTCTCTCCCTCCTCTCTCCTCACCGTGTCACTAGCTCACACTCACAGTAACCTACAAACACAGCACTGGATCCGACCAGGTCTATAGGGAAAGGGTTTAGTTGTCCTTCGGTCTCTATATTAAAAAAAAATAAAAATATGCATATCGGGTCAGGGTGAGAAATCCCCAGGTCCATTTCAGAATGTAAAGGCTTCTAGTGGGTGCATGTGTGTGTGCGGAGGGTAAAGAGTAATAGCAGTCTGAACAAGCTAATGGAGTGGGGCCAGTAAACACAGTTTAAAACCTTCACTGGCTGATGCACTGCTTTGAAGGATGATAGATCGCCCGAATTAAGCAAAGGGATTTCTTCCCCTCTTTCTTTCTTTACTCCTTCCTTTCTTCCCCTACCCAAGCCTCAGGACTCCCTCTGTTTCTCATAAAGAGGAAATTGCACTCAGACTTCCACTAGCTGCCAACTTCTCTCCTCTGCACAGGGTGACTGTGTATGGCGTTCACTGAGTAATTGTTGAGTGTTTTTAAAACACCAACCTCAGGTCATATGGGACTGTGTGTGTGTGTGTGTGTGTGTGTGTGTGTGTGTGTGTGTGTGTGTGTGTGTGTGTGTGTGTGTGTGTGTGTGTGTGTGTGTGTGTGTGTGTGTGTGTGTGTGTGTGTGTGTGATGCTCAGGTTGACTCATAGCCCGCAGTCCAGGTGGTTATATCTGAGCGGCGGGCAGGTTTAGGGTGATGAAATATTGTGTGGCTGAAGGGCGGGTGGGTTGAATAAAGAGAAAACAATACCTTAAAAAATCCATAAATGTGCAATTCTTGTGCAATTTATGTCTATAGGCTACACTGAGTTTTTTCCCCCATCATTTTAGGCTGTATGGCAATAGTGTCTAACTGTAGGCCGACACATGCCAAATAGCCTATATGCCAAATGCCAAATGCTTTTGGGAACAGGCAGAAAAGTTAACGTCGATCCACAGAGGCAAAAAGGACAATGTGGGAGTTTTATTCAATAAGAGAAAAGCTGCAAAATGGAAAGTTGAAAATAAAGAAGCAAGGGTCACAAAAGTAATTTTGGGGAAATATTTATTTGGTGATGTGATAAAAGAGGATGATAGCAATGCCGGCAACAATAGCAACATCACACTATGTGATGTGTGATGATTGTGAGACACTATCAAATTCAACTGTCACAAGACGGGGACTTCACATAGGACTATGGCATGTCAAGGGAACTGTAGCCTACTGTTCAGATGGGTTGAATGGGAAACTGAAATCTGGACACTGTAGGTCTATAACCTCTCACATAGCCTTAATATTAATAAATTGATATACCAAATGTAGGCAAAAATTTTACTCGGGAACAGGAGTGGAGAAATAGGATTTATTTATTTTATCATCTTGAGAGAATGCTCTATGCAGTTAGATACCATCTGTAGAGGCGCTTCATCAGCATCTTTATCAGCATCATAAAAGCTGATATTAATTCAACCACATAGAATATGCATCCAAGCTAAACTGAAATCATATCAGAAACATGTTGGACTGTTTTCACAGCTTTCTATTTCCTTACAACCGTTCAAACTAATGTCATTTTTATGTATTATTTTTGTGGAGTTATTACATTTTCTCCCCGGTCCCTAAACGTCTTTACTCTGTGAAAGAAGCAGAGATGACAGAGAAAATTTGACTGATGTCATCTAGATTGAAGCATTCATTCTATCAATTTTATTATGACAATATTCTGGTGGGTTTATTTAGTCTTCTAGGGCAACATACAGGTATAGGCTAATGACAGAAGAGAAGCTGCATGTAGGCCTATCTAATTATAGACAGGTTAACTAACAAATAGCATACCAAAATGTCTGAACTATAAGCAGAAACATATCTAAATCAGGCAAAAAATTAGCAACAAAAAATCCCCTAGAAATTCTGCAATTTCTGACTGTAGCCTACAGTGCATTTTCTATATTAACGGATACAGGAGTGCAGGTGCAGGCCTCAGATGTTCACTTTATCACATATAGTCGGGTGTTTGCGGATGAGTTATTAGTAATTGCACGCGTGTGCGGGTGAACAAGTAGCTGACCCATGTACCCCGAGTGTGCGTGTGTTTGGCTGAAACACTGTTACCATACATAATACTGCAGTTTATAGTTTTGTATGTTCTTTAGGTTGGAGTGAGAAAATAATATTTACTTCATATTCAGTGCCTTTAGAAAGTATTCATACCCCTTGGCTTATTTCTCATTTTGTTGCATTATAGCCTGAATCTAAAATGTATTCAATTACTTTTTTACACACACTACCCAATAATGACGTTTTCACAAATGTATTGAGAAATAACAAATGTACATAACTATTCACACACCTAAGTAAATACTTTGTAGAAGCATCTTTGCCAGCAATTACAGCTGTCTTTCTGGGTAAGTCTCTAAGAGCTTTCCACATCTGGATTGTGCAACATTTGCCCATTATTCTTTTTTAAATCCTTCGAGCTCTGTCAAATTGGTTGTTGATCATTGCTAGACAACCATTTTCAGGTTTTTCCATAGCTTTTCAAGTAAATTTAAGTCAAAACTGTAACTTGGCCATTCATGAACATTCACTGTCTTCTTGGTAAGCAACTCCAGAGTAGATTTGGCCTTGTGTTTTAGGTTATTGTTCTGCTGAAAGGTGAATTAATTTCCCATTGTCTGGTTCGAAGCAGACTGAACCAGTTTTCCTCTAGGATTTAGCCTGTGCTTAGATCCATTTCGTTTATTTTTTATTCTGAAAAACTCCCCAGTCCTAAACTATTACAAATATACCCATAACATGATGCAGCCACCACTGTGCTTGAACATATGGAGAGTGGTACTCATTAATGTGTTGTATTCCATTTGCCCCGAACATAACACTTTGTATTCAGGACAAAAAGTGATTTGCTTTGCCACATTTTTTGAAGAATTACTTCAGTTGCAAACAGGATGCATGTTTTGGAATATTTGTATTATTTATAGGCGTTGATCTTTTCACTCTGTCAATTAAATGAGCATTGTGGAATAACTACAATGTTGATCCATCCTCAGGTTTCTCCTATCACAGCCATTAAACTCTGTAACTGTTTTAAAGTCACCATTGGCCTCATGGTGAAATCTCTGAGAGGCTTTCTTCCTCTCCGGCAACTGAGTTAGGAAGGACGCCTGTATCTTTGTAGTGACTGGGTGTATTGATACACCATTCAAAGTGCAATTAATAACTTCACTATGCTCAAAGGGATATTCAATGTCTGTTTACATTTTTTTTTTACCCATCTACCAATATATTCCCTTTTTAACTAGGCATTGAGGCATTGAAAAACCTCCCTGGTCTTTGTTGTTGAATCTGTGTTTGAAATGCACTGCTTAACTGAGGGATCTTACATATTACTGTATGTGTGGGGTACAGAGATGAGGTAGTCATTCAAAAATCATGTTAAGTACTATTATTGCACACAGAGTGAGTCCATCAAATGTATTATGTGACTTGTTAAGCACATTTTAACTCCTGAACCTATTAAGCCATGCTATAACAAAGGGGTTGAATGAATACTTATTGACTCAGCTTTTTAAAAACACAATTCCAATTCATGGGTTATATTGTGTAGGTCAGTGACAATTTAAAAAATAATAATCACTTGAAATTCAAGCTGTAACACAAGAAAATGTAGAAGAAGGCAAGGGGTGTAAATACCTTCTGAAGGAAAAGTTCATTCTGTGAACAGATAGCTGGAACGCGTTGTTAGACTGAATAATAATGTGTTGGAATTCAAGGAATTCAATCACATTATTCAACCTTATCAATGTTTACTGATGGGGCAAGTCAATTCCTTATTCATCCTGAATGGAAATATAATTAATTCAGAAATCAGAGAAAATTACAATGGACTTTTACTTTGCAAATTTAATAAATGAGGACGTTCAATCTATATGCACAAGAGTGTAAAGAATGTCCTAGTAAATGAATGGCCAAACTCTACCAGCTATAAAATAGGGTTAGGATCAATTGTAAAGGGTATCAAACGGATAGAATAGGGTCTTACTAATTAGCGCGGTAACAAAACCTAACACAGACACACACAAATAAACACGCACACGGACACGGACACACACACACTAAGGCACACTAGGTCTCTAAGGCCTCGTAACAGAGCCAGCGAGGTACAGCTATAAAAGTGACAGGCCAACTAATTATCCCCAAAATTACAACATCTTAATGTCCCTGCTCTAACACGGCTATGCTCGTTAGACACGGCGGGAGTTTGTGTGTGTGTGTGTGTGTGTTAACACAGACAGCTGGAGGTGGCTGCCATCACGCTGAAGAGAAGATAGAAGAGGGGGGTTGTTTCTCTTTTGTTCTTTTTCTGCCCTGCTTATTCCTCTTTCTCCTCTGGAGGAGAAGAATAAAGGAAGAACACAGACATATATTTCTACCAGGAAAGACTTCCAGCAAGAAAATGAAAGACTTCCACTGCATTGATATAGTTATTGTGTAGTTGTTACAGATCCAACAGACAGGCTTTCTCTGTAATCCTCATGTGATTCTGGTTCCTCTCATACTAGCTGCTATTGTCTGATCCTCCTAAAACCCTCTGTGGCTTGTAATGTCTGTACCATACTCAGGTGACCTAAACCAAAGATGAGTGTGAGAGAGAGTGAGAGCGAGAGACAGAGAGAGTGAGAGACAGTGAGATTGAGAGCGAGAGACAGTGAGATTGAGAGAGAGAGACAGTGAGATTGAGAGAGACAAAGTAAACTGTATTTGTCACATGCTTCGTAAACAACAGGTGCAGACTAACAGTGAAATGCTTACTTACAGGCCGGGCCCTTCCCAAAAATGCAGAGAGAAAAATATAGAATTAATAGAAAAATAATAACATTAGGAATAAATACACAATGAATAATGATATATATACACGGGGTACCAGTACAGAGTCGATGTGCAGGGGTGCGAGGTAATTGCGGTAGATACACTACAAAACCAAAGTATGTGGACATCTCATTCCAAAATGATGGAGTTGGTCCCCCCTTTGCTGCTATAACAGCCTCCACTCTTCTGGGAAGGCTTTCCACTGGATGTTGGTACATTGCTGCATAGACTTGCTTCCATTCAGCCACAAGAGCATTAGTGATGTTGGGCAATTAGGCCTGGCTTGCAGTCAGCATTCCAATTCATCGCAAAGGTGTTTGATGGGATTGAGGTCAGGGCTCTGTGCAGGCCAGTCAAGTTCTTCCATACCCATCTCGAAAAAACCATTTCAGTATGGAACTCGCTTTGTGCACAAGGGCATTGTCATGCTGAAACATGAAAGGACCTTCTCTAAACTGTTGCCACAAAGTTGGAAGCACAGAATCGTCTAGAATGTCATTGCATACTGTAGTGTTGAGATTTCCCTTCACTGGAACTAAGGTGCCTCGCCAAGACCATGAAAAACACCCCAGGCCATTATTCCTGCTCCACCAAACTTTACAGTTAGCCCTATGCATTGGGGCAGGTAGCATTCTCCTGGCATCCACCAAACCCAGATTCGTCCATCGGACTGCCAGATGGTGAAGTGTGATTCATCACTCCAGACAACGCATTTCCACTGCTCCAGAGTCCACTCCAGCCGAAACTTGGCATTGCCCATGGTGATCTTAGGCTTGTGTGCGGCTGCTCGGCCACAGAAACCCATTTCATGAAGCTCCCGATGAACAGTTATTGTGTTGATGTTTCTTCAGGGGCAATTTGGAACTCGGTAGTGAGTGTTGCAATCGAGGACAGACTATTTTTATGCGCTACGTGCTTCAGCACTTGGTGGTCTTGTTCTGTGAGCTTGTGTGGCCTACCACTTTGCGGCTGAGCCGTTGTTGCTCCTAGACATTTTCTCTTCACAATAGCAGAACTTAATGTTGGGGCAGCTCTAGCAGGGCAGAAATTTGACGAACTGACTTGTTAGAAAGGTGGCATCCTCTGACAGTGCCAAGTTGAAAATCACTAACCTCTTCATTAAGGCCATTCCATTGCCAATATCTGTCTTTGGAGATTGCCTGGCTGTGTGCTCGATTTTATTCACCTGTCAGCAACGGGTGTGGCTGAAATAGCCGAATCCACTCATTTGAAGGGGTGTCCATATACTTTTGCATACATAGTGTATGCACATAATATGTACGGCATAAAGTGACTAGGCAACAGGATAGATAATAAACAGTAGCAGCAGCAAATGTGATGAGTCCAAATAGTTAGTGCAAAAGGGTCAATTCAGATATTGCGGGTAGCTATTTGTGAACTGTTTAACAGTTTTATGGCTTGGGGTAGAAGCTGTTCAAGGTCCTGTTGGTTCGAGGCTTGATGCATCAGTACCACTTGCCATGCGGTAGCAGAGAGAACAGTTTATGACTTGGGTGGCTGTAGTGACACCACCTGGTATAGAGGTTCTGGATGGTAGGGAGCTCGACCCCAGTGATGTAGACATTACTCTCTGTAGTGCCTTGCCAATCAGTTGCCATACCAATGCAGCCAGTCAAGATGCTCTCAGTTATGCAGCTATAGAACCTTTTTAACCCTCTAGAGTCTAAGCCATGTCTATCCAGGGGGGTTCGCTAATATATGGAATTGTTTTAAGATGGTCATTATTTGTATTTTTATTTCAGCTTTATTTAACTAGGTAGGCCAGTTGAGAACAAGTTCTCATTTACAAAGATCATTTAGCTAATTTATTTTGAATTCTAAGACCCATTAAGGTATAAAACAATATATATACAGTATACAAATTATTGGATGAAACACTGAATTTGGTATTACTGCTATTAGTCAATGAAATGCATTGAATCACAGATTCACTACATAGAACAACAGATAGTCCCCCAAAAAACGCCCATTCATTTTTTTACTGGTACCGTGGACCAGTCTTGTGAGGCTTGAGGGCATCCTAGTGCAAAACATACACGTTTGTGAGAAGACAGATTTTAGGGATGTCTCATGTTCTGACAAACATTGCTCTGGCTCTGCCACCTTTCACCGCAGATGATTGGGATTTTTGTATTATGTTATTTAGATTTCCGTAGGTACGCGGTCCACTACAGCCCAGTCAATGTGGATGGGGGCGTGCTCGGCTCTCCGTTTCCTGTAGTCCTTGATTAGCTCCTTTGTCTTGCTGACGTTGAGGGAGAGGTTGTTGAGACAGAGATAAAGAAAGCGAGAAAAAGAGAGATTTTTTTTATTTTACCTTTATTTAACCAGGTAGGCAAGTTGAGAACAAGTTCTCATTTACAATTGCGACCAATTGCGATAGCACCTCCACTGTTTTCTGTAAATCAATGGGATATTTCTGTAGTTTAACATCTATGACAAAGAACTCTGAATCACCTGATTAACATATCCTGCTGCATTCTCTCATTAGTGGGATTGTGTTCAGATGGCTCCAATTCACAGTCAGCAGATGAGACTCACAAACCAGTAAGCACTCATCTCATATGCACACACACACACACACACACACACACACACACACACACACACACACACACACACACACACACACACACACACACACACACACACACACACACACACACACACACACACACACACACACACACACACAGGGTCTCAGGGAGCTCTGTGATATCCTTAGTGCTACATGGTAACAAGGTAAAGGGTTTGGGGGCTAGAGCAGAATTACAAAGAGACAAATGTAAAGCTACAATTTATTCAGCATCAAGAGAAGCAAGAAGAATTTCTTCAATTGTTGACATTGAATTTCAATATGGCTGAGCTGGCTCCACTGATTTCCTGAAAGATGTGGAGAGAGGTGTTGTGTAAGGGTAGGAGAGGGGTGGAGAGAGGTGTTGTGTAAGGGTAGGAGAGAGGTGGAGAGAAAAGCAGAAAATAGAGGTAAAGAGAGACAGAGCGAGGGAGAGAGAAAGAGAAAGGCAGAGAGATTGGTGTGATGGAATAACGGATTGATTTGGAGTGAGCCCAGGGCCATCTCAGGTCACCATAGCGATCCTTATGCCTCATTGAGACCATCAATCTCACAATAACAACCCAGCCAAACTGGAGAAGGTGGGGGAAAGAGAGGTAAGATGAGAGGGGAGAGGAGGAGAACACACGAGAAGAGAATGAATGGGAAACTTGGAGAAGAGAGTAGAAAGTAGGAGAATGAAAGCAAGGAAAGCAAGGATGGGTAGAAAAAACAGGGGGTGATACAAGATGCAGGTAAACAAGAGAGCAGAGAGATGGTGAGGGTTACATAAAGAAGAGAGCAGAGAGAGGGTGAGGGTTACATAAAGAAGAGAGCAGAGAGAGGGTGAGGGTTACATAAAGAAGAGAGCAGAGTGTGTGAGGGTTACATAAAGAAGAGAGCAGAGAGAGGGTGAGGGTTACATAAAGAAGAGAGCAGAGAGAGGGTGAGGGTTACATAAAGAAGAGAGCAGAGAGATGGTGAGGGTTACATAAAGAAGAGAGCAGAGAGAGGGTGATGGTTACATAAAGAAGAGAGCAGAGAGAGGGTGAGGGTTACATAAAGAAGAGAGCAGAGTGTGTGAGGGTTACATAAAGAAGAGAGCAGAGAGATGGTGAGGGTTACATAAAGAAGAGAGCAGAGAGAGGGTGAGGGTTACATAAAGAAGAGAGCAGAGAGAGGGTGAGAGTTACATAAAGAAGAGAGCAGAGAGATGGTGAGGGTTACATAAAGAAGAGAGCAGAGAGAGGGTGAGGGTTACATAAAGAAGAGAGCAGAGAGAGGGTGAGGGTTACATAAAGAAGAGAGCAGAGTGTGTGAGGGATACATAAAGAAGAGAGCAGAGAGATGGTGAGGGTTACATAAAGAAGAGAGCAGAGAGAGGGTGAGGGTTACATAAAGAAGAGAGCAGAGAGAGGGTGAGGGTTACATAAAGAAGAGAGCAGAGTGTGTGAGGGTTACATAAAGAAGAGAGCAGAGAGATGGTGAGGGTTACATAAAGAAGAGAGCAGAGAGAGGGTGAGGGTTACATAAAGAAGAGAGCAGAGAGAGGGTGAGGGTTACATAAAGAAGAGAGCAGAGAGAGGGTGAGGGTTACATAAAGAAGAGAGCAGAGTGTGTGAGGGTTACATAAAGAAGAGAGCAGAGAGATGGTGAGGGTTACATAAAGAAGAGAGCAGAGAGAGGGTGAGGGTTACATAAAGAAGAGAGCAGAGAGAGGGTGAGGGTTACATAAAGAAGAGAGCAGAGTGTGTGAGGGTTACATAAAGAAGAGAGCAGAGAGATGGTGAGGGTTACATAAAGAAGAGAGCAGAGAGAGGGTGAGGGTTACATAAAGAAGAGAGCAGAGAGAGGGTGAGAGTTACATAAAGAAGAGAGCAGAGAGATGGTGAGGGTTACATAAAGAAGAGAGCAGAGAGAGGGTGAGGGTTACATAAAGAAGAGAGCAGAGAGAGGGTGAGGGTTACATAAAGAAGAGAGCAGAGTGTGTGAGGGTTACATAAAGAAGAGAGCAGAGAGATGGTGAGGGTTACATAAAGAAGAGAGCAGAGAGAGGGTGAGGGTTACATAAAGAAGAGAGCAGAGAGAGGGTGAGGGTTACATAAAGAAGAGAGCAGAGAGAGGGTGAGGGTTACATAAAGAAGAGAGCAGAGAGAGGGTGAGGGTTACATCAAGAAGAGAGCAGAGAGAGGGTGAGGGTTACATAAAGAAGAGAGCAGAGAGAGGGTGAGGGTTACATAAAGAAGAGAGCAGAGAGAGGGTGAGGGTTACATAAAGAAGAGAGCAGAGAGAGGGTGAGGGTTACATAAAGAAGAGAGCAGAGAAAGGGCGAGGGTTACATCAAGAAGAGAGCAGAGAGAGGGTGAGGGTTACATCAAGAAGAGAGCAGAGAGAGGGTGAGGGTTACATAAAGAAGAGAGCAGAGAGAGGGTGAGGGTTACATAAAGAAGAGAGCAGAGAGAGGGTGAGGGTTACATAAAGAAGAGAGCAGAGAGAGGGTGAGGGTTACATAAAGAAGAGAGCAGAGAGAGGGTGAGGGGTACATCAAGAAGAGAGCAGAGAGAGGGTGAGGGTTACATAAAGAAGAGAGCAGAGAGAGGGTGAGGGTTGCATAAAGAAGAGAGCAGAGAGAGGGTGAGGGTTACATAAAGAAGAGAGCAGAGAGAGGGTGAGGGTTACATAAAGAAGAGAGCAGAGAGAGGGTGAGGGTTACATAAAGAAGAGAGCAGAGAGAGGGTGAGGGTTACATAAAGAAGAGAGCAGAGAGTGTGTGAGGGTTACATAAAGAAGAGAGCAGAGAGTGTGTGAGGGTTACATAAAGAAGAGAGCAGAGAGAGGGTGAGGGTTACATAAAGAAGAGAGCAGAGAGAGGGTGAGGGTTGCATAAAGAAGAGAGCAGAGAGAGGGTGAGGGTTACATAAAGAAGAGAGCAGAGAGAGGGTGAGGGTTACATAAAGAAGAGAGCAGAGAGAGGGTGAGGGTTACATAAAGAAGAGAGCAGAGAGAGGGTGAGGGTTACATAAAGAAGAGAGCAGAGAGAGGGTGAGGGTTGCATAAAGAAGAGAGCAGAGAGAGGGTGAGGGTTGCATAAAGAAGAGAGCAGAGAGAGGGTGAGGGTTGCATAAAGAAGAGAGCAGAGAGAGGGTGAGGGTTACATAAAGAAGAGAGCAGAGAGAGGGTGAGGGTTACATAAAGAAGAGAGCAGAGAGAGGGTGAGGGTTGCATAAAGAAGAGAGCAGAGAGAGGGTGAGGGTTACATAAAGAAGAGAGCAGAGAGAGGGTGAGGGTTACATAAAGAAGAGAGCAGAGAGAGGGTGAGGGTTGCATAAAGAAGAGAGCAGAGAGAGGGTGAGGGTTGCATAAAGAAGAGAGCAGAGAGTGTGTGAGGGTTACATCAAGAAGAGAGCAGAGAGAGGGTGAGGGTTACATAAAGAAGAGAGCAGAGAGAGGGTGAGGGTTACATAAAGAAGAGAGCAGAGAGTGTGTGAGGGTTACATAAAGAAGAGAGCAGAGAGATGGTGAGGGTTACATAAAGAAGAGAGCAGAGAGAGGGTGAGGGTTACATAAAGAAGAGAGCAGAGAGATGGTGAGGGTTACATAAAGAAGAGAGCAGAGAGAGGGTGAGGGTTGCATAAAGAAGAGAGCAGAGAGAGGGTGAGGGTTGCATAAAGAAGAGAGCAGAGAGAGGGTGATGGTTGCATAAAGAAGAGGGTTACACTTGAATGACAATTACCCCTTTAGCTTGTTGGATAATCCAATACAGTGTGTTGCTAATTCTCTGTGGATAGATGTATCCTTGCATGCATGGATGTAGAGAGGGTATGAGTGAGAATAACCTCTAACAGTGATTAATAGCATTGTGTACATGACCATGTACAGTAAATCACTACAACAGAATATCAGTTGATTTGTATCTCTTGAAAGGAGACTCCCTTCAATTCCAAATCGGGTCATGCCACAGTAGCGCCCTCTAGAGTTTGGCAGAGTCACTGTTTGTCACTCACATCTCTACTTTACTGAGTGGAGCTGACAGACCTGTACAAATAAAGGAGAGGGTGAAACAAGTGAGTTCCTGAGTGGTATGATTATCAGAGAAAGAGGAGGATGCAAGTCCCTGGACAACAACTATAGATACAGAAGCTGTGGTCTAAAAGCTACTGTGGACTTTCTGCCTCCAGAGAAGTCAACAACACGGATACAAGACTAATGTATCCAGGGTTAGGATCAGGTATGGGGTTAGGCTGGTCTACAGGATAAAATACACATAGGAGTGGAGAAGTGGTGAGGGTGATGAGACAGGGGCAGGTAGGATGGAGAATGGATGAAAGATCGAACACTCAAAGGAAGTGCAAAACACAATCCAACACTTCATAACCACTTCATTCCTCTCTACACCTCCCCAAAGCTCATCTTTCCTCTTTTTCTCAATCCCCCTTTCACTCCCTCCTGTCTAGATTAGCAGCCATTGTCCATGCCAGTGACAGACTCCCAACCTGCAGAGAGCCCTATCTTATCTCCATGCATCCCACCTGGCACAAACTGGTTGAATCAATGTTGTTTCAACGTAATTTGTTAACGTATTGTGAAGTTGAATCTACATGGAAAATATATTGGATTTGAAAATAGTCATAGATTTGAATAAATGTATGACTATGTGAAATTTCAACCACAGGATTATGTCATCATTGTAACCAATTTTCAACATAGACAAACCTTTGTATAAAATATGTTGAATTTATACCTTTGAAACAATTTCACATCTTCAACATTATATCCACTACAAGAAAACAACAATGGGCTGGGTAGCACCTCCTACTGGAGAGTTGATCTATCTACAGCTACCCTTTGGTCTCCCATCCAGGGTTTTAACAAAGCCAACTATGTGCTATCATGAGAATGATTATTGAGAGACCTCTTAGTTACTAAATATATTTGACATCGAATTCATTCTAAAGATTAGATTTAACAGAACAAATTAAATGTAACCATACTTCATAAGTCACATATCATCAGTGATACTATTTAGGCCTATATAGCAGTTACCAAGTCATCAACAGCTATTGTTTCAGTTCAACCCAGGGTTCAACTTAAAAAGGACAATACATATAGGCTTAGAGTTTCAAGTGTTGGTTGGTTTCAAATGGCATCTTCAAGTTAATAACTGATATGTTGGATTCACGTCTCCATCTCAACCAAAAATGTAAGTTAAATAATAGGACTAAATCGAATCAAAATGTAAATGTCCTTTAAATCAAGTTTGATTAGATTTAGTCCTATTCTTTAACTTACATTTTTGGTTGAGATGGAAACGTGAATCCAACATATAAATGATTAATTTGTTAACAAACTGGAAACACAAATGAAAGTAAAACAATTGGATTGAGCCAGTGGTTCAGATGAAACTATCCAAGCATTAGATATCCTTTAAATGTTCATATTTGGTTGCGTTGTCAACTAAACACAATTCACTTCAAGTTAAGACTATTTTACAAACTAATGTAACAGTATTTACTCAACCTGAACACATCGTGGCCACATTGAGGTCAGCCTACTGTAACTATAAATGTCTTCTTATGTCATTTGTGTGCTATTAGATGGAGCACAGTGATAACACATTAAGTTGTTGTATAAATACAAAAGATCTGGCATTGTATTCCCATTTCAACTTTATTACGCTTTTACTAGGTTGAATGCGCAGTGATAACACATTTAGATGACAACTAAACCAAAAATGTTTTCCATTGAAATGTGGTTGTGCCTTTAGATAGTTGAAAGCATAGTGATAACACATTGGGAATTCAACAAACTTCTGTCTGTCTTTTTGAGTGGGTCAATAATGGTTGAAAACTCACTGATCAACGTCTCAACCAAATATTACCCACATTTCCACATTGAAATGAAAAGCCAAGTGGTATGTGTGTGTGTGTGTGCGTACGTGCGTGCGTGTGTGTGTGTATGTGGAAGCAGGTAGAGCTGAAAATGAGTTGTTGCGCTGGGGGCATCTCAATTAATTTGACATCACCATCAAGGGAATAGAGGTGTGTGTGTAGAAACATTAAACGTTTACAGAGTGTTATTAAGGAAAAATCAGAGGGAGTGAAGTTTACTCTACAAGGGTAATGTTGTACTCTAGCCGACATTCCCCGGGCATAACATAGAGTCATATAATAACGCCAAATGTTGACGTTCATACAGAACAATTCTATTATAATATGAAGTGAATGTGTCTCTTTACGAACCGCCAGGAAGCCGTGTCTCCAAGGCTCCATTTCTCCTAACCTGTCCTCAGAGGAAGATTCACCGAAGAAAACCAGTTACATTGATGATACACATGAGATTAACTGCACTTCATGCCTTTGGAAAACATCACAAAACCTGACACAAACACACACACATAGACACACGTGTGTCTTCCTGTGTAAGTGTATGTGTGTGTATTCCTGTGCAAGTTTGTGTGTGTGTAAACTGTAAATGACTCCATCAATATGATATATGTATTGAAAACGATATTCCCACATTATGAATGGTAGGGTGACAGACTGAGTGGAATAACCCTGGTTATTTATGATGTTTTCTCTGAGCCGATCAACTGTAGTTTATATCATCCTACCAGAGGGAGGGACAACTCGGATAAAAGACTAATCCTCTCTCTCTCTCTCTTTCGCCATCACTCTGAGAGGACTCTATGACATTTGGAAATGAGAAAGAGTCGTGAGAAAGAGTCACAGGGACAGAGTTGGTAATGAACAGCTGAGGGAGTGTATTCCAGCTCATGACTGTGATGTAGAAGGTGACTGGACACAACTATAACATAAATCATCAATATGTCCTTTCTTGTGAACATTTTTGAAAACACTGTGCTTATTTCTCATATAAAATACTCCAATATTATCTTTGGTCAGGATTCAAATAAACACAGACAAATGACTTCGGACTACAATCCTGATTCGGAGCTGTAATGTCTCTTTTTTGTCAAGTTCTCACCACCCATCACTGAACCACCCATCACTGAACCACCCATCACTGAACCACCCATCACTGAACCACCCATCACTGAACCACACCTGTTTACAGTTCAAACATTCTAAATGTCCATAGAAGTTGACGTTTACAGTTCAAACATTCTAAATGTCCATAGAAGTTGACAATACAGAGATATTTTGTGTGTTATCATATGATATTGACTGAGGACATGTGTACTGATGATATTGGTATTGATTCCGGATAACAGTTTTTCTATGTGATGCACCAGGCACACACACACACGCACTCGCACATGTGCACATGCGCACGCGCGCATACACACACACACACACACACACTCTGACATTTGACACAACCGCTCTCTGTCCATCCATCCGTCCGTCTCTATCCGGTCTAGAGTTGAGAGGTCCGATCAGTCTGCACCTGCTGGTTAGACTCGGCTCTTATGAAACACCTTCCTATGCCTTTGACTTTAATTGAAACACAGTGACATCTGGACGCAATCTGAGCAGGGGGAGACGTGCCATTCAATAATACACACACACACCAAGCACGCACACACACACACCAAGCACGCACACACACACACACACCAAGCACGCACACACACACACACACCAAGCACGCACACGCACACACACACACACACACACACACACACACACACACACACACACAGGGAAGGTACGTGCTATTCAATACATCCACCCCCGCATAATTTATGACATACGATGGAACTCCAAACACAGCATCCAATATCCCACATCTCCCACTCTGCTCCCACTAGTGTCTCATCCATCAACCAGGGGTTGGACAGAGAGGGGGAGAGACCAGGAGAAAAGGAGGGAGAGAGCCCATCAGAGGCATTGGGAGTGGGGAAACAAGAGGAGAAAAGGGGGAGAGCGGAGAAGAGTGGAAATGCCTTGCCAGATCGTGAACATGACACTCTGGGTATGCTCTCTGTCACACACACTCTCAAACACTCTTTTATTGTCTCTCTGGGGTTTACTGTCCTTCCTAGAATTCCTGGGTGCAGCTGATATGTCTGGTTTGTGTTTACATACACAAACCCACAGAGTGATTGAGCTCTCATGGCCTGTCTGGAGATCAGGAGAACATCTGCTGTGAGAGTGTAGGACACTTACAGTACAATCTGGTGCTGGAATGGATAGCTGCCATTATGGGCTCCTGACCAATTCTGCTATTTTGTGTGTTTTTTCAAACTTTTTTTGTACATAATGTTTCCGCCATCATTTCCTGTGACCGAAAAGAGCTCCTGGATATCAGAACACAGATCACTAACCTGGATTTGTATGAAAATGTATACTTCAATTAGTCAGATGCACAGGACATACTGTTCACCCCAGACCAGGCCCTAATCCCCGAGACTCGGAAGAGACAGTGCAAGAGAGGCTGACGTGCGGGGCACGCAGACTAAACTACTTTGGCAAGTAGATAAACCCCCTCTATCCTCCGTTCTGTTGGCGAACAAACAATCACTGAACGTACAGTCCCTTGTCCTCCATTTCGCAAATCTGCCCATAACTCTTTCCTCCTGATTCCTGCTTATAAGCAAAAACTCAAACAGGAGTATCAGTGACGCGCCCATTACTGCAGTGGTCCAATGAAGCGGATGCTAAGCTACAGGATTGTTTCGCTACCACAGACTGGAATATGTTCTGGGATTCTTCCGATGCCATTGAGGAGTTTACCACATCAGTCACTGGCTTCATTAATAAGTGCAGTGTCGGTACGTAAATATCCCAACCAGAAGCCATGGATTACAGGCAACATCCGCACTAAGCTAAAGGCTAGAGCTGCCACTTTCAAGGAGCGGGACAGTAATTTCAGTACGACCTCCGACAAGCCACCGAATATAGGACTAAGATCGAATCCTACTATGCTGGCTCTGACGCTAGTTGGATGTTGCAGGACTTGCAAACTGTCACAGATTACAAAAGGAAAGCCAGCTACGAGCTGCCCAGTTACACGAGCATATCAGATGTGCTAAAGGCCTTCTATGCTCACCTTGAGGCAAGCAACATTGAACCATCTATGAGAACCCTGGACCCACTCCAATATGTATACAGCCCCAGCAGATCCATGGATGACGCAATCTCTATTGCACTCCACACTGCCCTCTCCAACCTGGACAGGAGGAACAACGATGTGAGAATGCTGTTCATTGACACCATAGTGCCTTCCAAGCTCATCACTAAGCTAAGGACCCTGGGGCTGAACACCTCCCTCTGCAACTGGATCCTGGACTTCCTGACTGGCTGCCCCTGGTTGGTGAGTGTAGGAAACAACACATCCACCACACTGACCCTCAACACGAGGGCCCCTCAGGGGCGTGTGCTTAGTCCCCTGTTGTACTCCCTGTTCACCCATGACTGTGTGGCCACCCACGACTCCAACACCATCTTAAGTTTAATGAAGGCACAACAGTGATAGGCTTGATCACCGAAGTCAATGAGCCAGCCTACAGGGAGGATGTAGACACCTGGCAGTTTGATGGCATGAAAACAACCTCTCCCTCAACGTCAGCAAGACAAAGGAGCTAATCGTGGACTACAGGAAGGGCCAAGCACTCCACCATTCACATCGACGCGGATGCACTGGACTGGGTTGAGAGCTCGGTGTCCACATCACGTTACAGACTTATTCTGAAATGGATATAAAAAATATTTTTAAAATCTTGTCAATCCACACACAATACCTCATAATGACTATGCAAAAACAATTTAAAAAAAATCTTTGTGAATGAATAAATATATATATCATATTTACATAATTATTCAGGCCCTTTGTTATGAGACTCGAAATTGAGCTCAGGTACATCCTGTTTCCATTGGTCATCCTTGAGATGTTTCTACATCTTGATTGGAGTCCATCTGTGATAAATATAATTGATTGGACATGATCTGGAAAGGCACACACCTGTCTATATAAGGTCCCACAGTTGACAGTGCATGAAGTCGAAGTAATTGTCCGTAGAGCTCCAAGACAGGATATTGTCGAGGCACAGGTCTGGGGAAGGGTACCAAAAAATGTCTGCAGCATTGAAGGTCCCCAAGAACACAGTGGCCTCCATCATTCTTAAATGGAAGAATATTGGAACCACCAAGACTTCCTAGAGCTGGCCGCCAAGCCAAACTGAACAATCGGTTCCTCTGTGAAGATAGGGAACCTTCCAGAAGGACAACCATCTCTACAGCACTCCACCAATCAGGCCTTTATGGCAGAGTGGCCAGACAGAAGCCACCACTCAGTAAAAGGATCTTGACAGCCCGCTTGGAATTTGCCAAAAGGCACCTGAAGGACTTAGACCATGAGAAAGAAGATTTTCTGGTCTGATGAAACCAAGATTTAATTATTTCATCTGAATGCCAAGCGTCATGTCAGTGAAGCATGGTTGTGGCAGCATCATGCTGTGGGGATGTTTTTCAGCAACAAAGTACAGATAGATCCTTGATGAAAACCTTCTTGAGACCGCTCAGGACCTCAGACTGGGGCGAAGGCTCACCTTCCAACAGGACAACGACCCTAAGCACATACACAAGACAACGCAGGAGTGACAAGTCTCTAAATGTCCTTGAGGGGTCCAGCCAGAGCCCAGACTTGAACCCGATCAAACTTCTCTGGAGAGATCTGAAAAACTATGTTCCGCGACACTCCCCATCCAACCTGACAGAGCTTGAGAGGATCTGCAGAGAAGAATTTGAAAAACTCCCCAAATACATGTTTGCAAGGCTTGTAGCATCCTACCCAAGAAGACTGTAATCGCTGCCAAAGGTGCTTCAACAAAGTACTGAGTAAAGGGTCTGAATACCTTTGTAAATGTGATATTTCAGTTTTTCATTTTTTGTAAATTTGCAGAATGTCTTAATAAAACCTGTTTTTGCTTTGTCATTATGGGGTATTGTGTGTAGATTGATGAGGAAAACATTTTATTTAATAATTTAATACAATTTAATCATTTTTAGAATAAGGCTGTAATGTAATAAAATGTGGAAAAAGGGAAGGGGTCTGAATACTTTCCGAATACACTGTAATTAATAACTTCAACATGCTCAAAGGGATATTCAATGTCTGCTTTTTTTTACCCATCTACCAATAGGTGGCCTTTTTTGCGAGGCATTGGAAATTCTCCACGGTCTTTGTGGTTGACTGAGGGACCTTACAGATTGTATGTGTGAGGTACAGAGATGAAGTGGTCATTCCAAAATCATGTTAAACACTATTATTGCACACAGTGAGTCCACGCAACTTGTTATGTGACTCGTTAAGCATATTGTCACGAACGTCATCAGAGAGGTAACCAGACCAAGGTGCAGCGTTGTGAGCGTACATATTCTTTATTAAGAATGGCGCCAACAAAACAAAAAATAAGGAAACGACCGTGACGCTGACTAGGGCTATATAGGCCACTAACAAAGACAACTACCCACAACTAATGTGGCAAAACAGGCTGCCTAAGTATGATTCCCAATCAGAGACAACGATAGACAGCTGTCCCTGATTGTGAACCATACCCGGCCAAAACATAGAAACAGAAAACATATAAATAAATAAACTAGAATGCCCACCCTAGTCACACCCTGGCCTAACCAAAATAGAGAATAAAAGCCTCTCTATGGCCAGGGCGTGACACATATTTTTACTCCTTAACTTATTTTGGCTTGCCACAACAAAGGGGTTGAATACCTACTGACTTAAGTCATTTCATCTTTTCATTCTTTTTTTAAGTAACATTTTTTTTAAATAACCAAATCCACATTTCGAAAAAAAAAACATTCCACTTTGACATTATGGGGTATTGAGTGTAGGCCAGTTACGCAAAATCTAAATGTAATCCATTTTAAAAGATGCATGTGATGAAGCATGTGATTCTCAATCTCATCTGATCAAAATTCTAGTAATGGATCACATTTGTAACAGAGTTTTATCAGTCACTCATCTCTGAAAGCGTAATGATGTTCCAACATGATGAATCCATACAGTACATTGTGTCAGACTCAGCTGTCTGGTGGTCAGATGGGTTAACAATAGAGACTTTCAGCCTGGAAAACATCCTCCTCCCTACTGTGTGTCTACCACTTCCTGACACCACAGCCCACCGTCTGTCAGAATATAGGACATTCAAGTAAGCAAGCTAAGGAGTAAGTGTGTGTGTGTGTGTCAGGTGGTGTAATGATGTATGATCTGAGTGTCACTCCTACTGTATGTGCTGTACAGGTTATTACTGTATTAAGTTGTGGGTTTGAGTTTTCTACACATTTTCAGCTGTTCTCTGCAGGTCCAATTTAAACCATCCTCTATTCCTGAACTCAAACACACACACACACACACACACACACACACACACACACACACACACACACACACACACACACACACACACACACACACACACACACACACACACACACACACACACACACACACACACACACACAGACACACACACACACACACACACACACACACACACCACACACACACACACACACACACACACACACACACACACACACACACACACACACACACACACACACACACACACACACACGGAGATGATTACTTCCTTCCCTATGAACGTAGGCTGAATGTAAAATGTAATCTCAGCATCAGGAGAGGTTTTCAGATGTAGGGGAGTATTCATGTGTATTAATGTGCCTGAAGTGTTCAGGAATGTATGGACAGAGGAGGTTCACTATTCATTTATTTTAATTGCCCTCCACCTGCTATGATAGAGGAATAGAGGAATTTCCATTTTCAATTAAAGGGCCCTCGGCCTCGGGATGGGAATGAGGGCAGGCTAATCTGAGATGTATTATAATCTATTATTTCACTTTCTCACGAAGTTGTTCTGAGAAAGGCCATCTCCCTCTTTAGCACCTGAGTTCTGCTCCATTTGTATTCATGTCATAGCCCTAATAGTTGACCACATAAAGTTATGCATCAGCTGAAAGCTGTCTCTCTTGTATCTCTAGTTAACTTTGAGATCAAACTTTTGGAGAAGAGGACTGTGTTGTGAGAGTCTTTCCAGAACTATTCTGCTTGACTAGGACTCAAACACCCCCAATTATTCTCACAAAATACCTTGCATGTGGCGTTTCCATCTCCACTATTCCCTTATAAAACAGTTTATGGGGCGAGTGTTAAGAAGCCAGTCTAAATTCACACGGCTCTAGTGCTGGTGTGTCATAGTGATGGTCCACGAGGACCGTGATATTATTCTCTAAGGCTGTATCAGATCCCAGCCTAAAACCCCTCCTGATGTCTGAACCACAATGTTAGTGATCAATCATAACACTGTTCACCCTGCTGTGTGTGTGTGTCTGTGTGTGTTTGTTCGGTGTGTGTTTGTGTGTGTTCGCACACATGTATGTGTGATTGTGTGAGAAGAGTGTTGGATTATTCTCCCTGTGGAGATCATTAGCAGTGGAGCGTCTCTCGGTCAATAACCTCCTCAGCTCATCACCACAGATACACACACATACACACACCACACAACCTTCCCGGCCAATCGTCAGGGCTCGGCTGGAGTTCTGTGTCTAATAGAAGAAAACTAATACCGGGGTTCCAAACCGGTTAGACAACAAATGTGGCTCAACACCCAGGAAGCTGTGAGATTAACAAGGGGCTTCGGGGAGGATCGATGTGCTGCAACATGGGTTATTACCACACCGCTGCTATAAGAGAAATATAGTCACACTAAGAGTTACAACACATTCTAGCAAAACATGTAAAACACAGCATCCTAGCAAATCCACACAAAGGAAAACACATCTGACTCTATGAAACAATACAGACGGGAATCATTTCTTAACTTTCATAAGGTAACTTTTAAATGTATCAAAATAAATATTTTTGTTGATGTTGAAAAATGTGAATTCAGCGCTAGAAGACTCATACTTGCAAGAATGTTGCATGCTCAATTTTTTGTAGAAACACTGTCTGCGCAGAGAGAAAAAGAGAGAGATAGAGCCCTGCCTCAGGCATGAATTTTAAAAGCCCGAGCCCTGCCCATGCCAGCGACGTTAAGGCCCTACCCAACGGGCCTGATTGCTTCTGCCAAATTTGAGAGAGAGAGAGAGAGAGAGAGAGAGAGAGAGAGAGACAGAGACAGAGACAGAGAGATAGAGAGACAGAGACAGAGACAGAGAGAGACAGAGAGAGACAGAGACAGAGAGAGTGAGAGACAGAGACAGAGAGAGACAGAGAGCGAGAGACAGACAGACAGAGACAGAGAGAGACAGACAGAGAGAGTGAGAAAGAGAGAGAGACAGAGAGACAGAGAGAGAGACAGACAGACAGACAGAGAGAGACAGACGGAGACAGAGAGAGACAGACAGAGACGGAGAGAAACAGACAGAGACAGAGACAGACAGGGACAGAGAGACAGACAGAGACAGAAGCATAACAACTTGATACATCATCCCAGGTTAGTCACACAGAGGCATTCTTCACGGATGAGAACCTCTAACTGTCCTGTGACATCACTTCTCTAACAATAATGCAATCAAACAAACCAGGGAAGTCATTTATGTTGTAATCAAACACATACGTTTACACACACATACACAAGTACACACTGCACACACACACGCACAGACACACAGCCCTGATTGCGTTCGTTACAGATACATAACCTTGAGCCTTATATGTCTAAATGTATTTTTTGGTGTATTGTAATATAATGGCATTTCCATACAATGATTGTTGTGATGAATGGGATGATGCAAGTGAGATTGGTACATCTCTCCTCTCATACGCAAAGGATTGGACTCCTATTAAAATGAAACAAATCTATTGGAGCTGTGATTGAACAAACCATTCCAGCAAATGGCCTGTATTCACAAGTGACTCGTGTCCTTTGTCCCTTGCATTAAGTTGGATATTCAAAGCAGACAGACTGGAATTTAATTTATAGATAGAACTTAACAAGAGATAATTTATTTGACAAAAGAACACGTACTGAAGCGATTGTGGAAGATTTCCCTATAAAATATCAAGTACTTCAGTCTTGCTATATCAAAGGATTACAACATTTAACATCTCAGACTTCCCCAACATATCCCATTTCTACGAGACACAATAATATCTGAGTGGGAGTATATATTCAGTTCAATTATAGAGTGCAGGTTTAAATATATTAAGAGGTATTATTATTATCTTATTCACCAATTAATTAATACTATATTTTTATTTTATTTAGCTATTTAATATTAAAATGATGATTGTTGTTTTTATGACTACCATTATCCACACAAGCTGACAAAGTGGAATCCAGTGTTGTGGTTTCAACCCTTGGTGTTGTGTGGGACCCTCCAGTCCCCGTCTAATTCTCACCCGGAGCCCTGACCCTGCACTCAGACCCCTGGCTGGGAAAAGGCTTTCATGTCAGTGTGGTGAGACTAGCTTGGTTTTTAACAACAAACATAACTATCTTCTAACATGACATATCCCTCAATACACAACATAAACAGGCTGCAGGCTGCTAGCTGCTGTTCACACCAGTGCTCGTAGGATAGGAGTTTCAAACAGGGGGTTGTAAAATGGAAATGGACAATTTACACAGGTAATCATTTTATGAAATAATATTATTTTATAATTATTCACTTTTATATTTCAATAAATAACTAAAGCAATGTTTCCTGTTGCATGTGTCTGGGTTTTGAGTGAAATTGCCTTAGGCATCTCCTTCAACAGCTAAGTTTGATCAAAGAAGAAAAATAAAATAACTGTTTTCCTAAATGTTCTTTCACTCATTATAATTTGAGCGTGATTGTTAAAAAGAGATATAGTGAAAGATCTGAAAGACAGAGTAAGAAATAGAATTTATGTGGGTCATTAAAAGATAATTACTTTTGAAAAATGCTTACTGCAGATAATTTGGAAATGTCTGTGTTTTTCACCAGGAAATGTCTGTGTTTTTCACCAGCCAGTTAAGTCTCAATTTAAATACATTATAAAATTGTTATTTCCAATGTTGCATAATAGGGGGTCATTTCTTTGATTAATATAAAGGACATGAGACCAAGGACGTTTTATAAAGAACAACAAAACGGAACAGTGGCCTTTCCAGTCATTCTCCGGTTCTATAGCCTTTACCACAAATGAACAGAAAAACATGAATAAAAAGACACAAAAACCCTATACAAACCAATGGATGTTCATAAAGTCAGTCTCTGTCCAGATAAGGAAAGCATCTGCTGACTGGATAACACACTGGTGTTTACAGCTTCCCTGGGATTGAAAAAATGTGAAATAGAATCCCTGTTACAAACAGGTACAGTATACCAGCTGTATTATACTACACCTATCAATGCATGGTTTTATCACCACATGATAAACAAGTGAGGCTGTAAATGATTCTGTTTCCAGTATAATTTACAAAGAAATGAGGAGATATATGTAACTGTTACTGTAATAAACATACAGCACCCTGCCCAGATCTCTGTCTCTCTCTCCTCATCTATATCTCTCTCTCTCTCTCTCTCTCTCTCTCTGCGTACAGTAGGCTACTAGCACCAGCCTCCAGACTAGCCTTACGTGACTGAGGAGATATATGTATATGTAACTGTTACTGTAATAAACATACAGCACCCTGCCCAGATCTCTGTCTCTCTCTCCTCATCTATATCTCTCTCTCTCTCTCTCTCTGCATACAGTAGGCTACTAGCACCAGCCTCCAGACTAGCCTTACGTGACTGAAGCTCATATCTCGGAGAATCATTTATGGCCTGTATGAATTAATGATGTTGTGGAGTTAGAAAGATTCAGGTTTGATATGAAACAGTCTGAAATATTTGGACAGTAGAGGAGTGAGTGATCAGTGTTTGCCTGGGAGTTGTTGGCAAACAGATGTCACAGGAGCTGACTGTCAGAGACACCCAAAGGGATGGAGAGAGGGCCCAGGCCCTGAAGGAGAGGAGAGATCAGTCACTTGTGCATGGGAACTATATCTCTATCCCCCTATTTCCTTCGCCTCCTTTCTATCTCTCTCTTGGCATGAATGTCTGATGCAACACCTGTCTGAGGATGGCACAACACCAAACAAACCACACAAAGCAGACCAAAGTAGCATGGAAGCAGACACAATCCTCATGAAAAAATTATTAAAAAAGAAACGGACACAATCCTCTATCCCGACTTTGTCAAGCCCTGATCTGTTTCACCTGTTCCTGTGATTGTCCCCACCCCCTCCAGGTGTCGCTTATTTCCCCCAGTGTATTTATCCCTGTGTTTCCTGTCTCTCTGTGCCAGTTCGTCTTGTTTGTTTAGTCAACCAGCGTGTTTTTCCTGTACTCCTTTTGTTATTCTCTTTTTGTTAGTCTTCCTGGTTTTGACCCCTGCTTGACTCTGGATGACTTTCCCACCTGACTGCCCTGACCTTGATTCTGCCTGCCCTTCAGTACCTTTTGGACACTGACCTGGCTTTGACCCTTTTGCCTGTCCACGACCATTCTCTTGCCTTCCCCTATTGGATAAATACATATTGTAAGACTCCAACCATCTGCCTCCTGTGTCTGCATCTGGGTCTCGCCTTGTGTCATGATAGTACGAACTGGCCATGACAGACCCAGCAGGCTTGGATCAGCTTCGCCACGCTGTCTCCCTGCAGGGAGCCACCATTGGGAGACATCAGGAGTTGCTACTGGGCCTTTTGGAAGGGCCCAGTTCCTTGACGGAACACCACAACCTTTAACCATGGGTTAAAGGCTATTATGGAGCAAATCAGGGAGTTAGCTGAGACTGTCTGCTACCTCTGAAAAACCCCAATTACCCAGTAATTTTTCCCCCCTATCTGTGGTGAGTTTGTACAGCCTATCTTGACTCCCCGTGAACCCCGTTTATCTCCTCCAGAGTGATATTCATGGAAGCCTAGTACCTGCTGGGGTTTTCTTTCTCAGTGCTCGCTTATTTTTGAGCTGCAGCCATCTTCGTTTTTGTCACGTTCTGACCTTAGTTCCTTTGTTTTGTCTTTGTTTTAGTATGGTCAGGGCGTGAGTTGGGGTGGGCAGTCTATGTTTGTTTTTCTATGTTGTATTTTATGTTTGGCCTAGTATGGTTCTCAATCAGAGGCAGGTGTCGTTAGTTGTCTCTGATTGAGAATCATACATAGGTAGCCTTTTCCCACCAGTGTTTGGTGGGTGATTGTTTTCTGTGTCTGTGTGTTCCACACGGAACTGTTTCGGGTTTTCGTTTCTGTCTTTCGATTTGTTATTTTGCATTTTCATGTTCAGTGATTTTGTTCATTAAAACATGACGAACACGTACCACGCTGCATATTGGTCCGATCTCTCATACTCCTCGTCAGAGGAGGACCAATCCCGTTACAGTTTTATTCAGACCGATCGAAGATAGTGTATATAATTACGCTAATGTCGGGAAGGGCACTTTCCTGGGCTACGGCAGTTTGGGAACAACAATCTGCCATTTGCGGTCATTTGGAGGAATTCATGGCAGAGGTGAAACGTTTTTGAGTGTCCTGTATCCAGGAGAAAGGCGCCCAGACTTATGTCAAAACTCCCATAGTGTGGCAGACTACACGTTGGACTTTTGCACATTGGCCGCCGAGAGTGCCTGGAATTCGGAGTCTCTTTTCGATACTTTTCTTCACGGATTATCTGAGGTAAAGGATGAGCTAGCTGCTCGGGAACTGCCGGTGGACATTGACTCTCTTATCGCCTTAACCATTTAAAATTGATGGACACCTAAGGGAATGCAAGAGTGAGAGGAGGTCTGGTCTCGGGCACACTTGTGCACCAGATATGGCACATTCACCTCCTATGGAATCCGGAAGTTTCCGAAGACAGCTCTTCCGAGAGGAGTTGAAGTCACCCAAGCTCTCTCGTGAATCTACGACGGGTGAGTTAGATGCTCCTGAGCCTATGCAGTTGGGAGGAACTAGGCTATCAGTTTGGGAGCGCCTACGGAGGATGAATAATAACTGTTGTCTGTACTGTGGAGGGGCAGGACATTTTATAGCTAGCTACCTGTCCTATTAGGAAACCCTTGTCTCTAGTGGGTACCAGCACAATGGTGAGTCAGATTGGGAGTTCCCTGATTCCCATCACCCACACACCCCTTCTTGCACTTGTGCTGTGTGGCGACCAATCCAAGTCTCCCCGAGTGCTCATTGCCTATGGGCTTATGGATGCCACTATTGCTTCGGAGCTTGGTACTCCCACTCAGCCTCTCTCTGTGCCCAAGGATGCTATGGCACTGGACGGCCTCTCCATAGGGGAAGTCACCCATAGTACTGTGCCTGTTCAATTACGGATTTCTGGTAGCCACACTGAGACCATAGAGTTCCTCCTCATTGCATCTCCCCATGTTGCGATTGTTTTGGGATTTTCCCGGCTCCAAAAGCACAATCCTGTGATTGACTGGACCACAAGCTCCATCCTGGGTTGGAGTCCTTTTTGCCATTCTCACTGCATTCAAGCAGCAAGACTGTGGATGTCTCTGCCGTTCCCACTGAGTACAATGACCTCCTGGAAGTGGTCAGTAAGGCACGTGCTACTTCCCTTCCCCCGCACCGCCCTTATGATTGTGCCATTGAACTTCTCCCAGGCACTACACCACCTCGGGGTCGGTTGTATTCTCTGTCCGGACCAGAGACCAAAGGTATGGAGGAGTACATAGAGGAGTCTCTGGCCACTGGGGCCGTCTGTCCTTCTGCATCTCCTACCGGCATAGGGTTTTTCTTTGTGGAGAAGGACAAGACCCTGTGCACGTGCATTGACTACCGAGACTTAACAATATCTCTGTCAAAAAATTGTTACCCCCTACCTCTCCTCAGCATTTGAACCTCTCCAGGGGGCTACCATGTATTCCAAGTTGGACCTTCGGAATGCCTACCACCTGGTTCGGCTTTGTGAGGGGGGATGAGTGGAAGACAGCCTTCAACACAGCCAGTAGACATTATGAGTACCAGGTCATGCCATTTGGACTCACCAATGCCCCCTCTGTATTCCAGGCTTTGGTCAATGATATGCTTCGGGACATGCTAAACCGGTTTGTGTTTGTCTATCTGGATCACATCCTGTTTTTTTCCCGATCTGCCCAAGAACATGTACTCCATGTCAGACAGGTCCTTCAGTGTCTCCTGGAGAACCAATTGTTTGTGAAAGCCGAGAAGTGTGAGTTCCACCGCTCTTCTATCACCTTTATGGGATATGTCATTGCTGAGGGCAATGTTCAGATGGATCCTGGAAAGGTGAAAGCAGTGGTGGATTGGCTTCAACCATCGTCCAGTGTGCAATTGCTACCGCCGTTTCATTAGGGATTAGGGATTACAGCACCATGGTGGCCCCCCTCTCGGCTATCACCTCCCACAAGGTACCGTTCAAATGGTCTCCAGCGGTCCACAAAGCCTATATGGACCTGAAGCATCGGTTCATTCCAGCACCCATCCTCATCCATCTGGACCCCTCGCGTCAATTTGTGGTGGAAGTGGATGCTTCGGATGTTGGAGTGGGGGCCACCCTGTCTCAGCGATCCGCCCAGGATCAGAAGCTTCATCCCTGTGCCTTCCTGTCCCATTGTCTCAATCCTGCAGATAGGAACTACGATGTTGGCAACCGAGAAATCCTGGCGGTGATGATGGCGTTGGAGGAGTGGAGGCACTGGCTGGAAGGAGTTGAACAGCCATTCCTGGTCTGGAAAGACCATAAAAACCTGGAATAGCTCTGTTCAGCCAAGCGCCTCAACTCAAGGCAGGCCCGGTGTTCCCTCCTGTTTACCAGATTCAACTTTACAATTTCCTACCATCCTGGGTCTAAAGATGTGAAGCCTGATGCTCTCTCCCACCTATACAGTTCCTCTGCCACACCCTCAACCTCTGAAACCATTCTCCCTACCTCATGCCTTGCTGTCACTGTGGATTGGGGTATTGAGAACCTGGTCACGAGGCACAACGCTCCCAGCCTGGACCTGAAGGGGGCCCAGCTAACCTAATCCAGTCCGGTCCCTGGTGCTGGAATGGGTTCATTCCTCCAGGCTGACCTGTCATCCAGGGTCCCGTCGTATACTAGTCTTCCTTCGACAATGTTACTGGTGGCCCACAATGGTCCCTGACGTCTCTGCCTTCGTCACCGGATGCACTGTGTGTGCTCAAAACAAGAGAACACGGCTTGCTCCTTCTGGACTCCTGCAGCCACTACCGGTTGCTCATCGTCCCTGGTCTCATATATCTCTGGACTTTGTCATTGGGCTCCCTCCGCCTAATGGCAACAATGTCATTCTGATGGTAGTCAACAGGTTCTCCAAGGCCGCCTATTTCATCCCTCTCCCCAAACTATCTTCAGCCAAGGAGATGGCCAGGCTTATGGTGCAGCATGTCCTCCGGATCCATAGACTCCCGGTAGACATGGTCTCTGATCGAGGTCCTCAGTTCTGGAAGTCATTCTGCACCCTTATTGGGTCATCAGCCAGCCTGTCATCCGGATTCCATCCCCAAACTAACTGTCAGTCGGAACGAGCCAACCAACCAACCAAACCCCACTACCTGGAGCCATCAACTGGTCTGGGTGGAGAATGATCGGAACACTCTTCCCAGTTCTGCCAAGGGACTCTCCCCTTTCAAGTGCTCCATGGGGTATCAGCCTCCATTCTTCCCTGAACAAGATCAGGAAGTCAGCGTACCCTCAGCCCAGATGTTTCTCCGCCACTGTCGACGTACCTGGAGAAGAGCCTGGGCGACTATTCTCAAGACCAACTCCATGTATCGTCGACAAGCGGACCATCGCTGGACCCCAGATCCCCGCTACCGCATTGGGCAGAGGGTATGGCTTTCCACTTTGATCTGCCCCGCAAGCTGTCTCCCAGGTTCATTGGTCCTTTTCCCATCTCGAGTCCTGAGTTCCACTGCTGTCCATCTTGTGTTTCCCAATACCCTCTGTATTCACCCTACCTTCCACGTGTCTAGGATTAAGCCTGTGTCTCTCTGTCCTATGTCTTCTGTCTCCAGGCCCATCCCTACCTCCTGAGTTATCGGTGGCCAGCCAGCGTATACAGTGAGACGACCTTCTGAAGGTTCGACCACGGGCCAGGGGTTTCCAGTACCTGGTTGAATGAGAGGGTTATGGCCTGGAGGAGAGGTGCTGGGTTCCTGCTAAAGACATCTTGGATCCGGCCCTCATCACCAATTTACTGTCACGCGCTGATCTGTTTCACCTGTTCCTGTTATTGTCTCCACCCCCTCCCGGTGTCGCTTATTATCCCCAGTGTATTTATCCCTGTGTTTCCTGTCATTCTTTGCCAGTTCGCCTTGTATGTTAGTCAAGTCAACCAGAGTGTTTTTCCCGTACTCCTTTTGCGATTCTCTTTCTGCTAGTCTTCCCAGTTCTTTCTGACCCCCGCCTGACTCTGGATTACTTTCCCACCTGCCTGATCATCCTGCCTGCCCTGACCTTGATTCTGCCTGCCCGGTACCTTTGGTTTTGACCCTTTTGCCTGTCCACGACCCTTCTCTTGCCTTCCTCTATTGGATTTATAAATACTGTAAGACTCCAACCATCTGCCTCCTGTGTCTGCATCTGGGTCTCGCCTTGTGTCATGATAGACTTAGCAATTCATCATGGTTGGCCATTCTAACAGTCTCAGGGGAATATGCCATTATAGTCTACACTGTAAAGGGGTTGCCATGAATTTGACAGTAACTTACAGGCAGCTCGGTGGCAAGTCTTTCATTTTACAGTACACCTACTGTAGTAAAAATACAGTATCAAAGCAAAGTGGTGTGTAATGACATACAATACCAGTAAAATGTACTGTATTGTACTATAAAAAAGTAAATGCAACCATAATCAGAATGAATGAAATTCATTGAGGGGGAGACGTTTCTATTTTACATCATTTTACTGTAAATAAAAGGGATTGGTGCAAGCAGGTCGGCTGCTAGGTAAAGTGTTTATACTTTTAAGCATGTGAATGAATATTTTTGCTTTATATCACTTGCACTAGAGGGCTTAACAAATGCTTTAACACTAGCAGTGACTACAGGGCAGAACAGACCAAAATGACATGGTCAAATATTCAACCATTTAAGGTTTGCTGCTGCCTCAATCTATCTCCTTTACATTTTAAATTGATGGGCCATTATAACCACAACAGCTAAATTGGTAGAGCATTCTCACACATCGGTGCAAGAATATAGCCTCTTACAAGGCACACATCCAAATATGTTAATAAACAACAATAACATGCACCCACTAGTGGTCAACATGTTTTTGGCGCTCTAGAGACAGTACTGAATTCAGTGTGGTGGAATTACAGTACCATTTGAAATAAAGCAATTTGCCACAACGTACCCTAATTTGACAATATATTTATTGTTTTTTTTTACTGTTGATAATACCTAATAACTAATTACCATGTCTATAACAGTTTTCCATTACAGTGTACTCTGAACTGGTAATGGAAATGGTTAAAACCCTTTACTTACCTGTCAATCAATGATCTGTTACCTGTCTGTCAGTCATTCCCATCTGTCACCTGTGTGTCCCCAGGCCAGGAGTGAGTGTTGAAGAAAGTAGGGGAGCAGGTGTGACTGTGTCCTCACATACCATTTAACAACAGCCAGACAACTCACACCTTAACCCACCCAACACCCCATCCCCCCCAACTGCACAGGTACGTACTGGTTCTACTGTTGAAGGTGGCCAAAACTTCTCCTGGTGAAATACTGGGTGTGCAGGTTTTTTCTCCAGCCCTGCTGTAACATGCATGATTCTACTAATCAGCTGCTCAACAGAATTTAGCTGGTGAGTTAGAACAGCAAAGGAGCAGTAGTCTATTCTATAAACCTACTAAACAATTTGAATTAGTTTTACATTGTAGATATGAGAGAGGAAATATAATCATATTATTTTAAAGAGCTTTTCATAACCACAAAGAGTACTGCAATACAGACACAATGCTCAGACCGACGCCATGCCTTTTTCCACATTGCAAGTCGCTTATGACACTGTGGTATTAGGCCAGTGATGTGCCACCCATCACCATGATATATTCCGGATCCTTCTCTTCTCTCCTGCTCAGCGTGAGCTTTCCAGCATCTCTGCTCTCTTCCCCGTTTGTCACCAGTAGTCTTCCTCAGACGGAACAACTAAAGACCCTAAAACCATTAGGTGAAGAATTTCCCTGCATGGGAAAACCAGCTGTCCCAATGTTCTAGTGTCCAGCCAGTATTTATGGCTGCTACTCCAATACGAAACTTAAGAAGTACAACTGTGGCAGCTGTGACATCAAAATATCACACATACACGCACATGCACAAATGCAGGCACACGCACATACACACACACGCATGCAGGCACATGCTCACACAAACACACACACAGACACACGGAGACATCAAAATGTCACAGCTCCGGTCATCCTCAGGCCACAGTGGAATCTGATGGTATTAGTTTCAGCCACGGAAGCCAGCTTCCATCAGCCTCCTGAACTTGGGCAGACACGTAGAACAGCACCCCTGTGCCTACTCTCTCTCTCTTTCTCTCTCTCTCTCTCTCTCTCTCTCTCTCTCTCTCTCTCTCTCTCACACACACACACACACACACACACACACACACACACACACTCACACACACTCACTCACTCACTCACTCACTCAACAGCACCCCTGTGCCTCCGTTCACAGCTAGAGAGGAAGAAAGAGGAGAACGGACACTTCGCCAGAGAAGGGCACGAGGTCGTCTCCAGGAAGAGGAAGAGAAGGAGGTGAGGGACAGAATGGACAGGAGGAGAGGAAGATGGAGGATAGAACATGGTCACAGAATAACACATATTCCAGGTCTCCCCCAAGTATCTCCCAACATAATGAACATCTACGGACATCAATGCCATACTTTAATAATCTTCCCCTCTTTGGAATTGTACATTTGCAGAGGATGAAAAGAGAATAACCAGGTCTTGGCATGTCTTTCTGGTGTCAGCCGCCAGCCCCCTCTAGACCCCCATATACTCATACCCCAGACCCCTGTAGACTCACAGCCAGGATCCCAGGGCCTCCAGCCCCTCAGCCTGTCACTGTTTGATGTACCAGGGCCCCTGGAGCCACCAGTATCCCTCCTGTCTTCTTTTCCTCCATCCTGTCCTCCATCCCGTCTTCGATGCCGTCCTAATCTGAACCTTAGGGGAGATTCTTCACAAAAGTAGAACAAAACAAGATCATGATTTTGTGGATTTTCACAAAATGTAATCCATAGAAGGGTCCTTTGGAGAAAGGAATGTTGATGTATATTTGAGATTTCTATCTTAAAGCATAATTGAGAAATGATTCATTGAAGTTGGAATATTTGTGACATTTTGGCCTTACCCAGGCCTCCTATAAAGGGGCAATCAGCAGCTGCTGAATCAATTGTTGAATTTGTAGAGACAAAATTGATTTTTGAGTAGTATAAGTTATATGTGCCTCATGAGCTGCCATCAAAACCAAAATACAAGCTTGTTCTAATCAAATGAAATGTATACTAACACTACATACTAGCTTCAAAACATGGTTTAAACCATAATGTTGATTTCATGGATGGTCAGTCCTTGCATCCTTACAGTAGCTCTGTCTATGAATTTGAAAGTGGTTCCATTTCTCCAGCCCCATCCAGCCCCATGGTTCCATTTCTCCAGCCCCATCCCTCAGCTTTTTACCAAAACACTTTATTATTGTTTCTACTGCTGATTGCTGCTGACTCCATAATGTATCATCTGTAGGTGCTACAGTACAAATTAACATTGGTGTCATATGAAGCTTTTACTGCTTTCTCCATAATATGTGTAGTATTTTGAATTCAACAACAAAATTCTTACATTAATATATTTGGCTCATTTGTCAGTATATTGTTTAAAATAATAACCAAAGTTTCAGAGTGGGATCTCTGCTACTTTTAGAGTTATGATCTGATTTGTAATCATTACCAACAGAGTGAATGTGAAAATGGATTCAAAATGGTCACCCTCTGCTGGTAATTTACAGGATGTGCTATGATACAAGTAAGAAGGGCTGTGATTGGTTACATTGCCTACTATGCCAAAATCTCTGTAGAAAATGGGCCTTACCTTTAAAACTAGCAGAGATCCCAATCTGGAACTTTAATATGCCCGTAGAGTATATTATGTTCAACAATATATACAGTGCCTTGGAAAAGTATTCATCCACCTTGGCGTGTTTTGCTATTTTGTTGCATTACAACCTGTCATTTAAATAGATTTTTATTTGGATTTCATGAAATGGACATACACAAAATAGTCCAAACTGGTGAAGTGAAATGAAAGAAATAACTTATTTTTTGCACATTTAAATGGAAAAGTGGTGCGTGTATTCACCCCCTTTGCTGTGTAGCCCCTAAATAAGATCTGTGCAACCAATTACCTTCAGAAGTCACATAATTAGTTAAATAAAGTCAAATTGTGTGCAATCTAAGTGTCACATGATCTCAGTATATATGCTACTGTTCTGAAAGGCCCCAGAGTCTGCAACACCACTAAGCAAGCAGCACCACCAATCAAGCGGCACCAGGAAGGCCAAGGAGCTCTCCATACAGGTCAGGGACACATTTGTGAAGAAGTACAGATCAGGGTTGGGTTATAAAAAAATATCCGAAACTTTGAACATCCCATGGAGCATCATTAAATCCGTTATTAAAAGATTTAAAGAATATGGCACCATAACAAACCTGCCAAGAGAGGACCGCCCACCAGAACTCACAGACCAGGCAAGGAGGGCATTAATCAGAGGCAACAAAGAGACCAAAGATAACCCTGAAGGAGCTGCAAAGCTTGGAGTATCTGTCCATAGAACCACTTTAAGCCATATACTCCGCAGAGCTGGGCTTACGGAAGAGTGGCTAGAAAAAAAGCCATTGCTTAAAGAAAAAAATAAGCAACTCGTTTGGTGTTCGCCAAAAGGCATGTGGGAGACTACCCAAATATATGGAAGAAGGTATTCTGGTCAGATGAGACTCAAATTGAGCTTTTTGGCCATCAAGAAAACACTATGTCTTGCGCAAACCCAACACCTCTCATCACCCTGAGAAAAATCATCCCCACAGTGAAGCATGGTGGTGGCACCATCATGTTGTGGGGATGTTTTTCATCGGCAGGGACTGGGAAACTGGTCAGAATTGAAGGAATGATGGTTGGCGCTAAATACAGGGAAATTCTTGAGTGATACCTGTTTCAGTCTTCCAGAGATTCAAGACTGGGACGGAGGATCAACTTCCAGCAGGACAATGACCCAAAGCATACTGCTAAAGCAACACTGGAGTGGTTTAAGGGGAAACATTTAAATGTCTTGGAATGGTCTAGTCAAAGCCCAGATCTCAATCCAATTGAGAATATATGGTATGACTTAAAGTTTGCTGTACACCAGCGGAATCCATCCAACTTGAAGGAGCTGGAGCAGTTTTGCTTTGAAGAATGGGCAAAAATCCCAGTGGCTAGATGTGCCAAGCTTATAGAGACATACCCCAAGAGACGTGCAGCTGTGATTGCTGCAAAAGGTGGTTCTACAAAGTATTGACTTTGGGGGGGTGAATAGTTACGCTCAAGTTCTGTTTTTTGTTTTATTTCTTGTTTGTTTCACAATAAAAAATAGTTCGCATCTTCAAAGTGGTAGGCATGTTGTATGAATCAAATGATACAAACCCCCCAAAAATCTATTTTAATTCCAGGTTGTAAGGCAACAAAATAGGAAAAATGCCAAGGGGGTGAATACTTTCGCAAGCCACTGAATATACAGTACCAGTCCAAAGTTCAGTTTTTCATTACTTTTTCAAAAACTATTTTCTACATTATAGAACAATAGTGAAGACATCAACACTATGAAATAACACGTACTGTACAGAATCATGTAGTACCAAAAAAAGTGTAAAAAAAAGAACAATTATATTTTATATTTGAAATACTTCAAAGTAGCCACCATTTGCCTTGATAACAGATATGCACACTCTTGACAATCTCTCAACCAGCTTCATGAGGTAGTCACCTGGAATGCATTTCAATTAACAGGTGTGCCTTGTTAAAAGTAAACTTGTGGAATTTCTTTCCTTAATGCATTTCAGCCAATCAGTTGTGTTGTGACAAGGTAGGGGTGGTATACAGAAGATAGCCCTATTTGGTAAAAGACCAAGTCCATATTATGGCAAGAACAGCTCAAATAAGCAAATAGAAACGACAGTCCATCATTCCTTTAAGACATGAAGGTCAGTAAATCTGGACAATTTCAAGAACGTTGAATGTTTCTTCAAGTGCAGTCGCAAAAAACATCAAGTGCTTTGATGAAACTGGATCTCATGAGGACCGCCACAGGAAAGGAAGACCCAGAGTTACCTCTGCTGCAGAGGATAAGTTCATTATTGTTACCAGCCTCAGAAATTGCAGCCCAAATGTAACAGAGACATCACAACATCAACTGTTCAGAGGAGAATGCGTGAATCAGGCCTTCATGGTTGAATTGCTGCAAAGAAACGACTACTAAAGGACAATAATAAGAAGAGACTTGTTTGGTTCAAAAAACACGACCAATGGACATTAGACCGGCGGAAATCTGTCCAGTGGTCTGATGAGTCCAAATTTGAGATTTTTTATTCCAACCGCCATGTCTTTGTGAGACGCAGACACAGGTGTAGTTCCGACCGTGAAGCATGGAGGAGGAGGTGTGATGGTGTGGGGGTGCTTTGCTGGTGACAGTGTCAGTGATTTATTCAGAATTCAAGGCACACTTAACCAGCATGGCTACCACAGCATTCTGCAGCGATACACCATCCCATCTGGTTTGTGCTTAGTGGGACTATCATTTGTTTTTCAAGGGCTATTTGATAAAGAAGGAGAGTGCTACATCAGATGTCCTTGCCTCCACAATCCCCTGACCTCAATCCAATAGAGATGGTTTGGGATGAGTCGGACCATAGAGTGAAGGAAAAGCAGCCAACAAGTGCTCAGCATATGTGGTAACTCCTTCAAGACTGTTGGAAAAGTATTCCAGGTGAAGCTGGTTGAGAGAATACCAAAACTGTGCAAAGTTGTCATCAAGGCAAATTGTCTACTTTGGCTACTTTGAAGAATCTCATCTAAAATATACTTTGGTCTGTTTAACACTTTTTTGGTTACTACATGATTCCATATGTGAAATGTCATAGTTCTGATGTGTTCAACATTATTCTACAATGTAGAAAATAGTTTAAACAAATAAACACCCTTGAATGAGTAGGTGTGTGCCAACTTTTGACTGGTATTGTATATTAAAAAAAAGCCAAATCAAAAATGTTATATTTTCTATATTTTCCATATTTGTCAATATTAATAAATTAATGTAAGCCAGGGTGATTTGTCACTAAAGTCATAAGGGTGATTCTTCACTAAACTTGAACAAAACAAGATCAGGATTTTTGAGATTTTAAAGACCCATAGAAGGGTCCTTTGGAAGAAGGATTGTTTACATATATCTGACATTTATATCTAAAAAGCATAATTGAGAAATAATTAATTGAATTTTGAACATTTGTGACATTTTGGCCTTACCCAGGCCTCCTTTAAAACATATTGGTATTCCTTTAGTCCTCCCCGTGCTGGAAGCGTTATCTCACCTCACATCTCACTATATTTCATACTGGCAGAGACCGGTTTGTGTGTGTGTGTGTGTTTTCTATTCGACCACAGCAGAGACAATGGGGTCTCACTGTTTATGAGAGTCAATGGTGTAAAGTACTTAAGTAAAAATAATTCAAAGTAGTACTTAAGAAGTTTTTTGGGGTATCTTTAATTTACTTTACTATTTATATTTTGGACAACTTTTACTTTTACTTCATTACATTTCTAAAGAAATGAATGTACTTTTCACTCCCTGACAACCAAAATGACTACATTTTGAAAGGTTAGCAGGACAGGAAAATTGTCCAATTCATGCACTTATCAAGAGATAATCCTTGGTCATCCCTGCTGCCTATGATCTGGCGGACTCACTAAACACAAATGTTTGTAAATGATGTCTGAGTGTTGGAGCGTGCCCCTGGCTATCCCTCCATTTAAATAAAAAACTAGAACATTTTGCCATCCATTTTTTCTTAATATAAGCAATTTGAAATGATTTATATTTTTACATTCACTTCTGATACTTAAGTATATTTTAGCAATTACATTTACTTTTGATACTTAAAGTACATTTTAAACTAAATACTTTTTAGAATTGTACTCAAGCAGTATTTTACTGGGTGAGTTGACACTTTTTTTTGTTATTTCATGAAATGTTAGGGTGCCAGTTAAGATTATAGCATATGGTTTTACACAATTGTGTTCAAAATCAATTTAATCTGTTTTATTTGCAAATTCTTTAGTAAGTAATACTAAAAAGCTAGGTCTAGTTGTATAATTAAAATGATTTAAATAAAATATAGTGGGGGGTCGGGTATAGCATAGGTCACCATTAATATCTGCACTATGAGGAGATTTGATGTAAAGTCCCTATTTTTAATTCACCAGCACATACATTTTCTTTGTTCATTCATTGTTGTTCCTTTTCCAGACAATCCATTACAGTATGTACAATTGCACTAAATATGATTTGAATAATACAAGATTTTAAATCCCAGCAGTCTTTAAAATGACATTCAGGAGCAAAAGGTTTTAAATAGTTGTTTTTAATTTATTAAAAATATATATTATTTGGAATACAATATTGGAATGGAATATAACTAATAACATTAAATAACATTGGAATATAGCATTTAATAACAATAACTTAACTAATTAACTTAGTGTAGCATTGATGTGGCAACTCTATTATGCTCTTCTATTGCACCATTGTAATTTGTACATAGGTCACAAACAAAGCTATCCACATAAGCCCACCTCCTGCACCGTATACACCAGTGACTAGAAACATGAGGAGAGAGTACTCCTACCAGCTTATGCTAACTAGCTAGCTGGCTTGCATTTACTGCTAGTGAAGTTGCTAGCTAGAAATTTAGCTTAAACTAGTGCTAACTGGGTTAGTCAATGTCTAAATAACAGGTAGAAACACATTCATAACCATAAAGAGGTAACTAGCCCACAGGGGCCAGTTACCCCCTAGTAGGTGGATGAACACACTCATCCAGTATACTGCTCCTTTTTTTAAAAATCCATATTATTCTCTCTAAACAAGTGGATTATTTATTTTAAGGCTTTTCTACTTGTATATTTAAAAAACAATTATAGATCTAACTTCATTTAAATATATCTACAACTTTTTGTTGAAATATCTCAAATCAAATCAAATCAAATCAGGACATTTTTTGTTGAGCAAGAGCAGTGACAGCAGTGACAGGGGAAGTGTTGAGAAAACTATTTGGGGACATCTTGTGGTCTCTATGTGAATTACTGTACCCTACTTTTCCCACCACTGGTGAGAGTATGTACAGGACCCATGTCTCCGTTACTCTCCTCCTTTCAGAACCTCTCACACTCATGCTATATTTCCTCTCTGCTCTCACTCTCTCACTAATTTTCCTAGAAATGGAATGTCTGTCTCTGCCTCCTCACCAGGACCTGTCTATTATTGCTTCCCCAAAGAACCTTACAATTCAATGAAGCCTTTTTGCCCATAATAGATATTCTGTCATGAGGAGGAATGTATCAGGCTCAGTCCCAGGCTGAATAGCAATCTAAATGCAGTTCACTTCACATTTATTTGAAATCTCATTAACTGGATAAAAGGCCATAAAATGTGTTGTAAATAGAATATCTTTGCCACATGGATGAAACTGGATTAATTCCTGATTAGTCTTTTCCATATCCATTCTGAGGCTGAGTGAGGGGCATGTGGTGTTGGCAGAGATGTGTCAGGAGTCATTTTCAGAATCCAGTCCAGGCACAACTCTCTCTACTCCACTAAACACTCAACATACTGACTGGCACAAAGAGGATCATCTTCATAGATTAGATGAGACAAAGAACCCATGCCCTAGAGTCAGTACTAGGCAGGCCTATAGTGATTAAAAAGATAACTTGGCTTTAATAGAAATGTAGACTGGTTGAGTTTGGTCTTCCCCACAACACTTAATATGTTACCCCTCCATAAAGAGAACTAACACACCAGTTAATTGAATAATACATTCTAATAGTGATGAATGAAAATGTTTACTCACAACCAGTCCCCGAGGCATGAAGTTCAATGAATGGTCGCATTCCCCTGCTCAGACGTTGCATGCATCAACCAACGGTTGCGTGTTACATCATCTACTATGCTGTCGGGCAACAGATTGCTATAACTTAAGATGTGGTTAGCTGATACATAAAACAGCTATCCAGGTGTTGTAAGATCTAGCATGCATCAGCAACGCCTGGGCAGAGGAAAGCACCCAATGTCTCCACCGGTTGGTGAAAGTGATGTCACCTGTCCTCAGCTTGTGTTAAAGTAATGCTCCAGAACTATTGTATACTTCAAGCCATAGTTTTGGAAGTAGTTCTCAGAAGCCTAAACGGATTGTGCACAATTGTGTCATCCAATGCATATGATATGTGCTTAAGATCCCGGAATGCATTTTTAACTATATAGATAGCCACACTAGCCTCACCCTTGTGTGGGTACTAGCAAGCTAGCTCGCAAACTGGATAGTGCTAGGTGTCAACAACCAATCCAGTAGATATAGTGAACTTTAATAGATCAAGCACACCACGATATTGCAGAGTATTTGCATGGAGATCAGCTCTCCCCAACTTAGGTCCGCGCTGTTTATGCTCCCTCGTCCATGCTCGCATCAGCCAACGGTCCCACTGACAGAACTCTGTCAGTGTGACCATTGGGTTCCTGTCACTTGCCTGACCAAGACCCTTCTCCTCCGATTGTTCAATTTGGCTGGGTGCCAGCTCTAGGAAGAGTCTTGGTGGTTCCAAACTTCTTCCATTTAAGAATGATTGATGGAGGTCACTGTTCTTAGGGAACTTAAATGATGCAGAATTGTTTTGGTACCCTTCCCCAGATTTGTGCCTCGAATCAATCCTGTCAATGAGCTCTACGGACAATTCCTTCAACCTCATGGCTTGGTTTTTGTTCTGACATGCACTGTGAACTGTGTGACGTTATATAGACAGGCGTGTGCCTTTCCAAATCATGTCCAATGAATTGAATTTACCACAAGTGGACTCCAATCAAGTTGTATAAACATCCCAAGGACGATCAATGGAAACAGGATGCCCCTGAGCTCAATATAGAGTCTCATAGCAAAGGTTCTGAATACTTATGTAAATAAGTAAATAACGTATTTTTTATACATTTGCAAAAAAATATAAAACCTGCTTTCGCTTAGTCATTTTGGGGTATTGTGAGTAGATTGCTGAGGATTTTTAATTGATTTAATCCATTCTAGAATAAGGCTGTAACGTCAGAAAACGTGGAAAAGGTCAAGTGGTCTGAATACTTTCCAAAGGCACTGTATATTCAAATCCTTAAGTGTCTATTGACGCACCGGTGCGTTAATCTAAGTAACATAATACAAAAATCTCCATAAAAATCTGTGAGTTTTTGCATGGGCTGCGTCTAAATCCGCCTGTGTCAGCCTTACGCATCTGCGGTGGAAGGCGACAGCGCTACAGAGTTATTTGTCAGACATGAGACATCCCGAAAATCGGTCTTCTCACGAAAATGGCTGTAAAGTCAAGCCCCACAGGACTCGGCACATTGTACCGACTTCAGACAACTTCTGTCTGTAGCATCCAATGCTCTAAGACACCCACAGGTGTCACAGGACTTGTTTGAAGGTAACCGGTATGGATTTTTTTTTTTATGAATGGAAGTGTGAAGGTAGTTTTGTGTCAACAAAGGAAAACGGGTTAAATATGTGTCCAAAGACTCAAATATTTCCTGAGCTTTCTTAGATCCCCTAGATTTAGGAAAGGCCCTTCAAAACCTTATTTCATATCATTTATTTTTTGACTGTCTGTTTTGCCATTTATGAATGTCTTATTCAATACATTTCTATAGGCTATAGTTAAAAAGGCCTAATTCAATGTTTTTTAAATGTTTTTTTTTTGTATATACCAATGGGGCTCCTAAAATTAAAATCAAATAGCTAAATGATCCATAGTATGGCCAACTTAAAACAGTTGTCAAAGACTCCAGCAACCCTAGTCATAGACTGTTCTCTCTGCTACCGCATGGCAAGCTGTATCGGAGCACCACGTCTAGGTCCAAGAGGCTTCTAAACAGCTTCTACCCCCAAGCCGTAAGACTCTAATCAAATGCCTACCCAGACTATTTTCATTGCCCCTCACCCCCCTTCTACGCTGCTGCTACTCTCTGTTATTATCTATGCATAGTCACTTTAATAACTCTACCTACATGTACTGTACATACTACCTCAATTACCTCGACACTGGTGCCCCCACACATTGACTCTGTACCGCTACCCCCTGTATATAGCCCCGCTATTGTTATTTTACTGCTGCTCTTTAATTGTTGGTTATTTTTATCTCTTACTTTATTTAGGTATTTTTCTTAAAACTGCGTTGTTGGTTAAGGGCTTGTTGATTTCGGCACATGTGACAAATACAATTGACATTTATTTAAAAATGATATTTCCGTTTTTAATTTTTAATAAATGTGCAAAAATGTCTAAAATCCTGTTTTTTCTTAGTCATTAAGGGGTATTGTGTGTAGATTGATGAGGGCATTTTTTAATAAGGCTGTAACCTAACAAAATGTGGAAAAAGTCAAGGGGTCTGAATACTTTCCGAAGGCACTGTGTACAGCAGAACTATAGCTTAGACTGGTTCAATGCAGTGTAACGTTATACTGTTTGTGAAGTGGCGTCTGGCCGCTTGAGATTTCACTTGCTCGAAGATTGGGGAAATGATTTCCCCCCTTGTCCTTCATCCTGCCTCCAGCTCTATTGCTCAAATCTGATTATGACTTTAGAAAAAAAATTCGCCACTGGGTGACATTTACATAAAATAGACACAAACAGAGAAAATATTATAATACATGTTGAATAGATTTATTTATAATCTTGATCAATAAAATGTAAAAATTATATAATTATTTATTTATAATAAATTATACATTCACACTATTGTTGCAAATATCTTTGGATTTCTCACTATACTCTAAACTATAAACTATTTAAACAACTAATTGCCCTCTATTTGCACTCTAAGAAACCCTTCTTCATTCTGAGACTGGGGAAATAATCACAAATATGAAACTAGTGAGTCATATCTCTCTCTCACTCTCACCCTGTCTCTCTTTTTCTCCATGTCTGTCTCAGACACAGACATCCTGTAGTCACACCGTATATCCTCTCCTCCTGTCCAGCCCTGAGAGTCGCTCCCCTAATAAGCAGAAATAGGAAATAAATAATTGTGCAGATTCAGATGTAGAACTCCTCCAACCTGCATCGGTTCACAGAGAGGCTGTCATATAGTACTGTAGATCACACATTCACACTGGGACAATCACACCACAGGGCATGTGTGTGTGTTTGTGTATGTGTGTGTGTGTGTGTATGTGTGTGTGTGTGTGTGTGTGTGTTTGCTTGGTTCTTGTGGCTGGGAAAACTTTTGATCCCGTCTAGGTACAACACACCTCAGTGATGATACACACACACACACACACACATTGGCCAGGCGTCCAACCTCTCAGAGGACATTCTCAGTCTAATGAGAGAATGGTAGAGTTTCAGGAGGTTTATTGGATCAGAGGTGACTTCAGGAAGAGGGTGAAGTACTCTACTCCATTATCACATGACAGCTTTGATCGCTAGCCATTTGAACTACTGATAATATTTGACAATGATGTGAAAATAGATTGAAGGGAATGTAATATTAATATGTTTTACTGCTATAATTTGGCCCTAACAGAGGTACATTTCTGCCTTTTAATTTCAGTCTCCATTCTATCCACAATCTATTTCATCTAAAATGAGGCTGTAAAATACAATTTCTCAGCCTTCCAGACTGATTATATAGAACCATTACAGAAAGCACAGACGGATGAGCAGACGTGTAGACGGACAGGTGGATGGACAGAAAGAGAGATAAATGAAAGGACACACACACACATAACACACACAACGATATGAGAGAGGATTACCTTTTTCGACAGCGAGAGTCTTGACCTACATAGTAAACACAATTTACAACGTTTCCATTTTGATTGTGTTAACAGAATGTGTGCTGAAAGCTTTGCCCCATCCATGTGACTACAGATTGGCCCTGTAGAGTTAGCAGAGGAAATAGCATTATACAGCCAGAGTGCCCAGTAATCACTTTGTGTTGAAATAGATGATAGTGTAGAGTACAGTATATCAGGAGGACTGGATCAGATGATCTGATATTGTTCCTGGATTCGATAGCAAGGACAATACAATCATTTTAATGACTTTCAATTGCAAGCTATTTTACAAAGTACCGAAATATCATGCAGAAGGTAAGTGAATTTGGTGTATGAAGAATTGCTGTATCGCTGACTCTGAGGTACAGCTGATGGAAATATATGCGTCTGGTATTGATGTCATTATGCTAAATAATACAGTCAATGAATTAGTGATGAAAGTGTGATGGCCGGGCTTTTGTAGAAATGTTTTACATTTCTGTCACACAGTACAGTCAATAGACTCTACCATCACAGTGGGAGAGCTGGATGAATCTCATATTCTGCTGTTGTCAGTGTTGTCGATCAGATCTGATGAAGGCAGAGGCCCAGTGGTGTGTGTGTGTGCCTTTCTCTCTCATTAAGGACAGGATTAACCTGTAGGGGGGCTCCCTGTACCCTCAAACCACCCCAAACCCGACCAGGTCACTAAAGAAGGCCTCCACAGAGACATGTTTTATTAACAGATGTCGGTGTTAATATGTCTTGTGTTCATGGTGAGTTGTTTCTCAGCCAAGCCATGACAACTCTTCAGGCTGGGTTTATTACAATGTTGTATATGAATCAACATGATCCACATGCAACGCAACACTAAATAATCAATTAGAGTTGTTACGAAGCAGCAACATGGAACCGGCTTGTGATCAAAGTTGTCCTGCCTGAAAGCTATTCATCTCATGTGATTTCAGTAGGTAGATCGTCATTCAAACAGAAAACACACAACATTAACAAGAGAGAAATGCTTCTTTGACTACGGTAGTTGCCATTTCTTGCATCACTCCACTTTTCACAATTATTTGACAGCAGCGCCACCTGTTGTTGAATTCTCCCTCTGTACCCTAACATAGCTGAGACAGGGAAAGAGGACTGTGATTAGAGAAGGTGAGAGAGAGAAGAGACAATAGCAACCTCATTCAGCATCTCTCTGGAACACCACAACAATGGACACCTCATAGTTTTATTATGACCCCCATTACAGTCTATCTGTCTCATTAACTGCAACTTCCCCCAGGTTAACTACAATAGCTAGTTGTGAAATATTTAGTCAGGATGCTCTGTTCTAATTGGTGCAGAGAACCTGTAAGGTGAGGAGAGGTGACACGTTGGTCTACCTGTGCTGTCTAGCTGTGCACCATAAACTTCTCTTTCATAGTGTTATTGATCTGTGTTCAGCAGGAAGGTGACTGTGGTCGTGTTGAGTCTGGACAATGCAGGGAAGACTACTATAATCAGAGGTCTACCGGGAGGTGAACTTCTCTCTCATACAGTAACATCAAGTTTACTCTCCCATAGGCATATATTTACAGTTGAGGTACTTCACCCAATAACTAAAGTCTGATAGGTATGAAAAGTTCAGTCTTTGATATGGGGGGGGATCTATCCCTTTGAAAGCTGTGAATAGAGACTGATGTGTTGTCTGCCTCAGTCTACCACAGCTCTTGGGATCTGGGCTAGTACGTCCTGCCCTGCTACCAGTGTGACCTGTGTGATTTAGCACAGGCTGTAACACACAACACGCTGCAGGTCCTGTTACCCCTGGTCTGACGTTGATGGGCTTATAAAACCACACAGTAAAATAATGACAGATCTCTGGACTGACCACAGCTGGTTGTACTCAGACACACTTTGATGTTCCTCGGACCGTTATAAGAGAACATCTTACAGCTTCACAGACTGACTGATCACTGATACACACAGACAGACAGTAACTTCAAAACAAGTTTGACATGTAACAGTTATATGAGTCATGAATCTTTAATGCACTGTTGTGATCTTAAAGAGTATTACTGAATGTTTGTCTTATCTTTCCCCCAGGAAACCTGTGACCAGGCCCCTGTGGATGGTGTGTCTGTGACTGAGCTGTGTTTGGAGGGGTGCGGGGGGGTAGTGCCATCACTGAGGTCCTATAGCACCCCCACATCGCTAGCAAGCCTGTCCTTCTGTGAGTATTTCAGGCAGGGATAAGCTTCTTTTTTACTATTTGAAACACAACATATAACTTTCCACTGCACTTCTTTCAGTGACCACTCAGTGGCAGGTTGCTACACTGAAACAGTTGAATGTACTCCAGATGGTTATTAGGGGATTGTGATGGAAAGTGGATAAGCAGGCATATGTAGACCTGTGGGTAACCTCTCTTTGGAATTTGAACAGTCAGGAAGCTTATAATTTGTTGAAACCTTTGGAGTCTGTCTGAGTGAGTATATTGTTGAATATGGAACAGCTACCCCAGGCCATATCTCAATTGTATTATAATGTATATTACTGCCTTATTTTTTGCTGAACTCCAGGAAGAGTAGCTACTGCCTTGTCAGCAGCTAATGAGGATCCATAATAAATACAAATACAAATCCCAGTCTGTCTACCTAGCTATACCCTAGTTCCTGTTCAGCTGTGTTAGAGCTGACCTACCTGTGTATACAGCATAGTATCATCGCTGTGCCCTGTGGCGTATCCATAGTTCAAACTGTTACCAATCAGGTCCAGACACACCCTGTCCTCTGTCTTGACTCTGACATCAGACACCTGGGTCCACCGTTAACACACACACACACACACACACACACACACACACACACACACACACACACACACACACACACACACACACACACACACACACACACACACACACACACACACACACACACACACACACACACACAGACAATACTGGGCCATAATCCTGTGACTTGGCATTTCCCCTGATTGTGCCGTGACACATATGGGTCTGTAATGAAGTACACTCCCACACCGCTGTTGCTATGACAAAGCACAGTGACACAATAAAATGTGTCATTGTTTCACCTACACTGTTCACAGTCAGAGAGGGTTTAATTGTTTAATTGGTTTGAAATGTTCTGGAATATTAAATAACAGTCAATGTCTGAAAGTCATCTTCTGAAATGGTAACTGGCCTTAACAAAATAAAAGTTGACATTAGGAAGTACAAAAGCATACCCAACATGAAATTGCTTAATTTACAGTGAAATCTTGAAATATAACACATTTCCCATTGAGCCTGCCTGATTTGAAGTAAAACTCTCAGATAAATACATTCATATGTATTGTACATACACACAAAGTTTGAGTAAATACAAAATGATTAATGAAAGTAAAATTCAATCTGTTTCCACATTGTGAATACTTCTGTGCAGTTACAGTTTTTTCCAACACAAAATCTTTTCATGTCACACAATTTTTTAAACCTCTCACTCAAAGTGCAAAACTACACACCAAATATTCAAAACCATAAGCTTATTTCTCAGCCTTTGACTCAGTTGTCAATTGCATAAAACAATTTTTTCAAAACACTACACACAATTCTCTACCTAATGCCAACAATGGCAGAGAGCAAGAGGAGTAGGAGGGAGAGGAAGAGGAAGAAGAGGACGAGGGCAAAGAAGAGAAGGAAGGAGAGACATCTCTGATGAGATTAGGGCAACACTTGTTGATCATGTGATCAACCACGGTTTGACCATGAGAGAGGCTGGACTGAGAGTCCAGCCCAACTTGAGTCGATTTACAGTGGCGTCCATAATTCGAAGCTTCAGAAATGAGAACAGGTATGCAACTATCTAATGACTATTTTAGCATTACAGTAATGTACTGTAAAATACGTATGACTGCATAGTATTGCATAAACATTTGTAACTCTAAGCCATCCATTTACTGCACTGCGTTGAATGAATGAGGTTGGTTATCATGCTGTACAAAAAAAAATGTTGTACATTGTTTACAGTTCCTATGCTGAACACATACTGTGTTTGAATTCTGTACAGAGTGGAAAGGCAAAGACATCATGGAGGACGAGGACGCTTGTTTACAGATGTACAAGAGACTGCAATTATAAATATGGTTTTGGCCAACAAAAGCAATTAGGATTCGAGAGATAAGAGAGCATATATTGAATAATGACACCATATTTAACAACATCATTGCTGTAAGCCTGTTAACCATACAACGCATCCTCCAACGGCACCGAGTGACGATGAAACATCTTTACAAGGTGCCATTTGAGAGAAACTCTGACAGTCAAGAATATGCGACATGACTTTGTAGAGGTATGTATGCAACACTACTTCCTGTACTTCAGACATACCATATTTACTCATCTATATATCCTTTTGTCTGTTACAGAGAGTATTGGAGCTGGATGCCCATGTAATTCGCCATTAATTTATTTATGTGGATGAGGTTGGCTTCAACCTCACCAAAACCAGGCTCCGCGGAAGAAATGTAATAGGACAGAGGGCAATTACCAATGTCCCTGGACAGCGTGGGGGTAATATAAATATGTGTACTGCCATCACTCAAAACGGGGTCCTCCATCACAATGCCACACTGGGTCCGTACAACACAGGCCATATGCTCACTTTTCTGGATGCAATTTACACAATGCTTGTCCCTGGTCCAGATCAGGAGCCTGCTAGATTTGTGGTTTTATGGAACAATGTTAGTTTTCACCAGGCTGTTCTGGTCCAAAACTGTTTTGCCACCCATCCACAATTTGTAGTTTTGTACCTACCCCCATGTTCACCTTTTCTAAATCGTATAGAGGAATTCTTCTCAGCCTGGCGCTGGAAAGTGTATGATCGCCAACCCTATGCCCACATGCCACTTCTCCAGGCAATGGAGGACGCATGTGGGGACATAGAGGTTGCCTCTGTCCAAGGTTGGATACACCATGCTAGGAGATACTTCCCTCGATGTTTGGCAAGAGAAAACGTATCTTGTGATGTGGACGAAGTATTGTGGCCAGACCCAGGCCGGAGAAGAGATGAAGCGTAGCTTAGCACTGGTGACTGCCCCCCCCCCTACCAATTCCTGGACTGCCCCCCCGAGACCCCACACACACAATTGTGTTCTTTACTGTATTCTAAAGAATATACTTTTGGTTTACATATGTTTATGGTTTTGTTGTATGCTACTGTATACAACAGTAATGTTTGGCCGAATAAATATTTTCTGTTTCTACATTGCATTGGTGTTTACAGTGTACTTGTTACCCCTCTCAGCAGATTACTTTTAAAAGACCAAAGAGCTTTAAATTTAGAACAACAGTGTTTACATGGAATATCCAAAAATGTACTATTATGAAAGCAATTTTTGCCATTTGATGCAAATGCTTCATTCTGACATGTGTTTTTGAATGCAGTGTTACATTTTGAAGGAGATGTGAGACATTTTGTATTTTGTGTGTGCAGTTTTGGGAATTGTGTGTAGAGTTTTGAAAAAAGGAGACAGTTTTGAAAACGTAAGCAGTCTTGCTGCTTCTCAAAATGCATTATGTCTTGCGTTAAAGTTGTCCCTCATGAGTGGAGACACTGACTCCCACCCTGCTTCAACTGCACAGCCTCTTACAATCCTCTTGTTCCTGGATGATTTCTGACCACTGTAATGGGCTTAAATCTTCTCTGAACACTGTTCTGCCATGCCACCCTACAGATTTCCCTCCCATAGCTGTAGACACTCCACATCAGAGCTCTTCCTTTCCCAATCTGAAAAACCTCCAGGGCTATCTCCAGTGTTCAGGGGACTTGTCCCTTCTCTATGTGCAGCACCTCCAGGGCTATCTCCAGTGTTCAGGGGACTTGTCCCTTCTCTATGTGCAGCACCTCCAGGGCTATCTCCAGTGTTCAGGGGACTTGTCCCTTCTCTATGTGCAGCACCTCCAGGGGCAGCAACAGCAGCACAGTCTCCTTAGAGGGTTCTTCTTCTTGTACCTGGTGGCCATTTTAAATTTCTCGTTAGTGACGGTGACGTAGTCCTGTGTCTTCTCTACACTGGTCTGGATGTTGTCTATGTAGCCTCCTTGCTCCTCCACCAATATAAAGATATCCATGAACAGTTCTCTCAGCTCCTTCATGTTGCTCTCCAGATTCAGTAGCTCCTATAGCAGTTGCACAAAGGATAAAGACAAAACATTAGTCAAGGATTTGTCTGAACTGACAGTGAAACTGGTGTAAATTACATGAGACATTAGTGTTTGTCGGTCACAGACATACATGGCCTACTGAGATTCTTAACTTTACCTTCAATGACATATTCTTGCATTTTCTTACACATCAAAACTTACGCTTACCTTGTGTCTCTGCTCGATCTCAGACAGCTGAGCGCGTGTGATGCGTTCGTCGTTGAGGAGGTTCTGGTTAAACACCTCCCACTTCCCCGTGGCAACCATTTCATCGACTCCCTCCTCGGTGACGTCACGACCAAACACCTCGAGCTGGCGGATGAGGAAGTTTTTACAATGCTCCTGTTTACTGAGGATGGAGTTGTTGTACAGACACATCACCTAGGAGTGGTAAAATATGGAAAAGTACTTTAGACCAGAAACAGACATTTCTTTTCACTGTTTGCTTAGCTAGCATATATTAAAAACTAAGACTAACAATATATATTTTTGCTGACGTTCATCAAGTGTTGTCAAAAAAACATCAGAAAACACCATTGAAATAAAAGGTTATAATAACTCATGGACCTGTTGGAATTGTCTAAGTAGCGCTGCGTGTTGGGAGCGTTGGATGCGTGTAGTGGCTGTAGCCAGTCCCTGCATGTCTTCTAAACTCTGTGCCTTCTTGGAGAGGTCGTCCAGCCGTCTGTGGATGCTCTCTGCCTGCAGCTTGATGTCCGTCGTCACATCACTGACCTTCTTCATCACACTGAAACGATGCATGGTTGCCACCAGGGTCCTTTGTTGCTGGCTGAACTTCTTTACCTGGGGAGAAGGAGAAGAGGATTCAGTCAAACTTTAAATGAATAACAAGAATTTAAAGAGCATCCTTCCACCTCCCGAATTCACAACATTATTCTCATGGACAATTGGACAAACAGTTGCAGGCCAACCGAGATGCTTTGCGGGTTGACATGTCTATATAGTTACGGCCACTCATAGGAGGAATATGTGAGCTTACTAACCTCTGTTTCCAGCTCAGTGATGTCACCGCGGATATGCTGAGCCTCGGACAGGAAGTTGTGCAGGACTGGTTCTTGCTCGAACACCACAGCCTGCTGCGGGGTGGCGACCTTAACCCCCAATGGGGCATCTGGGTTAGCATCTTCCTCAGGGAATGGGGTATCATCTGTCTCTCTGCTCACCTCCCGAAAACCCTGGGCCCTCTGACGCAGCTCCTCCAGGCGGTCCTTCATGGTCAGAGACCTCTCGGTGGAGATCAAGCAGAAGGATGACAAAAGCCTGTGAGTTGAGGCCCCTTGGTGAAGTTATCCCTTAGTGAAGTCTCCAAAGGACAGAGCCTTTTGGTGGACCTCACTCAGGAGGACAGGGTCTGATGTTGTTTCACTGTAATAAGGAACATATGGTCTTTGTTGACAATGTATATGGTGTCTCCAACTATTGTTGGTATACCTAAAGTATACCTAAAGAGTAAACATTGTTTTAAGCAAAGGTGTTTCAGTCAACATTTGAGTTTATTCATCATAAATACAATGAGGAACTCGAGGTCTTATGAGGTAAATATGTACAGTACCAGTCAAAAGCTTGGCCACACCTACTCATTAATGGGTTTTTATTTATTTGTACTATTTTGGCTCCAACCACCGTGTCTTTGTGAGACACAGAGTAGGTGAACAGATCATCTCTGCATGTGTAGTTCCCACCATGAAAAATGGAGGAGGAGGTGTGATGGTGTGGGGGTGCTTTACTCTTGACACAATCTGTGATTAATTTAGAATTCAAGGCACACTTAACCAGCATGGCTAACACAGCATTCTTCAGCGATACACCATCCCATCTGGTTTGTGCTTAGTGGGACTATCATTTGTTTATCAACAGGATAATGACCCAACACACTTCCAGACTGTGTAAGGGCTATTTGACCAAGAAGGAGAGTGATGGAGTGCTGCATTAGATGACCTGGCTTGTGATGAGTTGGACCGCAGACTGAAGGAAAAGCAGCCAACAAGTGCTCAGCATATGTGGGAACTCCTTCAAGACTGTTGGAAAAGCATTCCAGGTGAAGCTGGTTGAGAGAATGTCAAAAGTGTGCAAAGCTGTCATCAAGGCAAAGGGTGGCTACTTTGAAGTATCTACAATATATATTTTGATTTCATTAGCACTTTTTGGGTTACTACACAATTCCATATGTGTTATTTCATTATTCTACAATGTAGAAAATAGTAAAAATAAAGAAAAACCTTTGAATGAGTAGGTGTGTACAAACATTTGACTGATACTGTACTTTGGCGTGTCCACTTTGAACTGGAAATGAGTCTCTCTTCACTTTGTTTCTTTATAGCACCACAAGACCTTCTATAATGAATCTGGCATCACAAGCTCTTCAATAATATATCCGTAGACAAGGTCAACATTCCTAAGAAATTCCCTAAGCACTTTGGTCTACTGAGCTACAAGTAGTGTTTGTGGCTGGGAATGGCAGGGAGAGATACATGAGCACAATGTTTATGTCCATCACCAGTGAATCTACTTCAGCGTTGCTTCCCATGAGAAGTTATCTTGTTTGTGTTTTTGCAGTGAGGCACTTCCCTTCACCAGTACCTCTGCCTGACATAATGATATGATGATTGCTCTCAGAGAAGTGAACTTCTAATAGACACACACAAACACACACATACATGTACAAACACACACACCCACAGAGAGCTTGTCAACGTTGCCCTTAAGATTCGGTTATTCATCCACACTGTGGTATCTGTGGCGTTCAGCAGAGAAATCTGGTTTAGCTCGCAGCAAAACATAATAAGTATTACAACAGTTTCAAGGTTTCATCAGTTTATTCTGAAGTATAGTCAGTATATATATTCAGTATTTCCCCTGCAGTGTCTGGATCGTTTGGAGGACTTTAACTGTTAGGAAGGGTGGAGTGAACAGAATGTGTATTTTAAATTAAATAGAGCGTTGTAAATGACAGACTATCCAATTACCAGATGGATTACAAACAGGAAAAGCCAACAAATAACCTGTTGTGTGTGTGTGTGTGTGTGTGTGTGTGTGTGTGTGTGTGTGTGTGTGTGTGTGTGTGTGTGTGTGTGTGTGTGTGTGTGTGTGTGTGTGTGTGTGTGTGTGTGTGTGTGTGTGCGTTTGCGTGTGTGTATTAGTGTTGCAGGGGTTGACAGTCCCAGTGGTTATATATTGTGTGGATGAAGGGCGGGTGGGTTGAACAAAATTAAAACAATACTTTGAAAAACCTTTCTTGTACAATTTATATCTATAGGCTACATTGAGGTTTTCCTTTCATTATTTTAAGCTATATGGCATTAGGCCCTAAAACGTAGGCTTATGCGCTAACTGTAGGCCAACACACGCCAAATAGCCTACATGCCAATCACCAAATGGTTTTGGGAACAGACAGAAAACATAACTTCGATCCACAGAGGCAAAAAGGACAATGTGGGAATTTAATACAATAAGAGAAAAAGCTGCGAAATGGAGTTGAAAATAAAGAGAAGGGAGGTACAGAAAGGCAATGTTTGGGAAAGATTTGGTGAAGTAGTGAGAGAGGATGATAGCAGTGTGATGATTGTGAGGCGCTATGCAAAATCCACAGTCACACGAGTGGGGCTTCAAATAGACCTATGGTATGTCAAGGGAACTGTAGCCTACTGTTCAGATGGGTTGAATGGAAACTGAAATCTGGACCCTGACTGTAGGTCTATAACCTCTCACATAGCCTTAATATTAACTCCTGCAGAATTAAGCAGTTTTTGATTCACCAAATGTAGGCTACATTTTGACTTGGGGAACAGGAGTTGAGAAATATGCTTTCTTTCTTTCAGCATCTTGAGAGAATGCATTGTGCAGTTAGATACCATTTGTGGAGGTGCTGTCTATACCAGCATCATAAAAGCTGATACTATTTCAACCACATCAAATATTCATCCAAGCTGATCTGAAATCTATCAGAAACATGTTGAGTCGTTTTCACAGCTTTCTATGTCCTTACAACCGGTCAAACAGGTGCCATTTGGACATTCTGCACAGAAAACCTTTCACATGTATTATTTTCTATATTAGCGGGTTCGGGACGGGTGCGGACCTCAGATGTTCACTTTATCACATATAGTCGGCCGGTTGCGGATGGGCTATTAGTAATTGCGGATGGGTGCGAGTGAACAAACAGCTGACCTGCGCACCACTAGTGTGTGTGTGTGTGTGTGTGCAGTATTGAAGTGTGAGACCTCCTACATGTTCTAACACTACAGACCTCTGACCTTCTCTAGGCTGGAGATCATATTGAAACCAAACCATAGAATTAGAAATACTAGAACACATTCCCATCCATGTCAACTTTCATGGTTGATGGACCACAGTCATTGAGTTTCGCTCCCATGGACTAAGCCGGGGCTTTGTCCGTTCTGGTCATTGTAACTCTATGATTCAGACATTACTCAACCGATTCTAGAGCAATGCGAGATTTAGCCTGAAAACACACTCAGTCCAGCTTTGTGTCTGTGTCTGAATGTTTTGACGGTTTATTCTGTTCTCTGACTGCTTTCCAACTTTCCATCTGTTCACCTGTCACAGAGTTTATGAGAGAACTGCCTGTTGACATTTGTCACCATAATGCAAGTGTTCTGCTGGGGTGGAAGAGAACAAATGCTTTCCTCTTTTACACAGGATATTAATTGTAAAGGCAACTCTGACCTTTTTTATTTTTAATTCAATCCATTTTTGGTCTTAAGAACCTTGAATTTCATATGAGAAAACAATAAAATACACGTAAGAAAACATATTCTAACACTTACAACAAGTATCCTGAGTCAGGCAGGTGTGAGTTCTGCTATTTACCTTGTTGTAGTAAGTAATCCGTGAGCCTTAGACCCTGCCATTTATGTTTGACCAGGAATGTAACTGCCAATTTAGCCAAGCCATGGAGAATGGATTATTCGTACTTCACAAAAAGCATTCATGAAGTTATCCAAATGTATATCCCATCCTTCTGAACGGTATCCTCAGGGAATCTATTGAGCCCTCCACTCCAAATACTTATTAGCTGTAGGTCACGTGTGTGTGTGTGTGTGTTCTGTTAGTATTCCTATATGTTAACAGTTAGTCAGTAAACTGCTATAACAGAGAAACAACACTTCCCAGGAAATGTGGTTCTGCCTGTCTGGCCACACCCCTTCTCTCTCAGGGAGAACTCTCTGTGGCCAGTGGGAGAAGGGAGAACAGATGTGGACTATTCTGTCCCAGGGGCTGCTCAAACAGCGTCATATAACAAATGGAGCTGTATTGTGTAAAACAGCAAGGATGTAGAAGAGTTGTTTTAGCTCTATACATTACATTATGTATGGAGCCTACGGTGCAGCCTGCTAGCTAAGTCACTGGTCTGGCCCTATTGTCTTTCTCAGGCTCCAGTGGCTCTACTGAGCATGGCTGACATTTTTGACCAAACGAAGGCCTACTGTATGTGTTTCATAAAAGCACAGGGTGGAGAACTAAATGTCAACCAACAGTAAGATGAAATACAACTGAGTTATAGTAACCAGCAGATAAAAAACAGGTGTATGATTCATTCCTAATGTGTAGGTGTTATGACAACAAAATAAACCGTTTTGGGTTGTGACAGGTGTGTCTGTCCTGTCTCTCTGTCCTAGGCATGCCAATGAGCCGAACCTGTCCATGGCTCTGAGGTGGAGCTGATACACCGTCTCTCTGTCCTAGGCATGCCAATGAGCTGAACCTGTCCATGGCTCTGAGGTGGAGCTGATACACCGTCTCTCTGTCCTAGGCATGCCAATGAGCCGAACCTGTCCATGGCTCTGAGGTGGAGCTGATACACCGTCTCTCTGTCCTAGGCTTGCCAATGAGCCGAACCTGTCCATGGCTCTGAGGTGGAGCTGATACACCGTCTCTCTGTCCTAGGCTTGCCAATGAGCCGAACCTGTCCATGGCTCTGAGGTGGAGCTGATACACCGTCTCTCTGTCCTAGGCTTGCCAATGAGCCGAACCTGTCCATGGCTCTGAGGTGGAGCTGATACACCGTCTCTCTGTCCTAGGCTTGCCAATGAGCCGAACCTGTCCATGGCTCTGAGGTGGAGCTGATACACCGTCTCTCTGTCCTAGGCATGCCAATGAGCCGAACCTGTCCATGGCTCTGAGGTGGAGCTGATACACCGTCTCTCTGTCCTAGGCATGCCAATGAGCCGAACCTGTCCATGGCTCTGAGGTGGAGCTGATACACCGTCTCTCTGTCCTAGGCATGCCAATGAGCCGAACCTGTCCATGGCTCTGAGGTGGAGCTGATACACCGTCTCTCTGTCCTAGGCATGCCAATGAGCCGAACCTGTCCATGGCTCTGAGGTGGAGCTGATACACCGTCTCTCTGTCCTAGGCATGCCAATGAGCCGAACCTGTCCATGGCTCTGAGGTGGAGCTGATACACCGTCTCTCTGTCCTAGGCATGCCAATGAGCCGAACCTGTCCATGGCTCTGATGTGGAGCTGATACACCGTCTCTCTGTCCTAGGCTTGCCAATGAGCCGAACCTGTCCATGGCTCTGAGGTGGAGCTGATACACCGTCTCTCTGTCCTAGGCTTGCCAATGAGCCGAACCTGTCCATGGCTCTGAGGTGGAGCTGATACACCGTCTCTCTGTCCTAGGCTTGTCAATGAGCCGAACCTGTCCATGGCTCTGAGGTGGAGCTGATATACCGTCTCTCTGTCCTAGGCTTGCCAATGAGCCGAACCTGTCCATGGCTCTGAGGTGGAGCTGATACACCGTCTCTCTGTCCTAGGCATGCCAATGAGCCGAACCTGTCCATGGCTCTGAGGTGGAGCTGATACACCGTCTCTCTGTCCTAGGCATGCCAATGAGCCGAACCTGTCCATGGCTCTGAGCTGGAGCTGATACACCGTCTCTCTGTCCTAGGCTTGCCAATGAGCCGAACCTGTCCATGGCTCTGAGGTGGAGCTGATACACCGTCTCTCTGTCCTAGGCTTGCCAATGAGCCGAACCTGTCCATGGCTCTGAGGTGGAGCTGATACACCGTCTCTCTGTCCTAGGCATGCCAATGAGCCGAACCTGTCCATGGCTCTGAGGTGGAGCTGATACACCGTCTCTTTGTCCTAGGCATGCCAATGAACCGAACCTGTCCATGGCTCTGAGGTGGAGCTGATACACCGTCTCTCTGTCTTAGGCTTGCCAATGAGCCGAACCTGTCCATGGCTCTGAGGTGGAGCTGATACACAGTCTCTCTGTCCTAGGCATGCCAATGAGCCGAACCTGTCCATGGCTCTGATGTGGAGCTGATACACCGTCTCTCTGTCCTAGGCTTGCCAATGAGCCAAACCTGTCCATGGCTCTGAGGTGGAGCTGATACACCGTCTCTCTGTCCTAGGCTTGCCAATGAGCCGAACCTGTCCATGGCTCTGAGGTGGAGCTGATACACCGTCTCTCTGTCCTAGGCATGCCAATGAGACGAACCTGTCCATGGCTCTGAGGTGGAGCTGATACACTGTCTCTCTCTGGAGACACCGGTCAACAGACACCAATGTAGCTTCTTCATAGTAAGTGTCTCATAACATAGCATATCTTGCTTATGCCTAAAGGCATGGGGTGTAATTGTTAGTCCAAATAAGAGTTTCTATTGGACAAATTCAGGTACACTCTTGGTAAAAAGGGTTCCAAAAGGGTTCTTCGACTGTTCCCATAGGAGAAACCTTTTTGGTTACAGGTAGAACTCTTTTGGATTCCATATAGAACCCTCTGTGGAAATAATTCTACATGGAGCCCAAAAGAGTTCTACCTAGAACCAAAAAGGGTTCTTCAAAAGGTTGCAGACAGACAAATAACTATTTTAGGTTAAAGATTGCACCTTCTTTACTAAGACTGTAGGTCCCTCACTGCTTCGTTCTGCTTGCTTCCGTTTAAGAAACGTTTTGCAACAGAATTGGCGTAATGAATATGCTACTGTGAAGAATTTGTGTCCCTGGAACATGCCCTTGTGTTGTTCTTGTAGAAGTTGTGCTCGGCTGTACTTGGCTCAGGGAAGACATTGAATAGGTCCATCAGAAAGGGAGTAGAATGGCTACTGGACTACATCTCCAATGATTATAAGGCTCTTAATGTGCGTGTGCAGACGGATACAGCACATAAGAGATAGAAGAGATAGCAAGCCTTGAGAAAGAGGTAAGATGGGAGGAGAGAGAGAAAGAAAGAAAAGAAGGGAGAAAGACAAAGTTGAGGAGCAAAAAGAGGTTCATGGAACACATATAATGCTCTCAAATGAATGGATGTGCAATTCTATATGCTTGGTTTGTTCACAAGCAGCATCATGGTCACTGCTGCTGTTCTACACAGTGAGATAAGCTGCTGCGTGCTCTCAGAATGTCTGATCTGATACCACTCACTGTGGAGAATGTCAACAACAGAGAACAGACTGAGTCAAAGTCACATCAATAGTATCTGTTTTCAGGGCCTTGAAAATGGTCTCTTTAAGAGCGTTGTCTTGTAGAGAATGTGGTCTCTTTAGCCCTGTGTGGGAGTCAATATACCCAGAGAAAATATTTAGTGTTTAGTTCTGCAGGGGTGAAGCGTGGAGGGAGGAGGAGGAGAGAGGGGAGGGAGAGAATAGAGGCCAGGGTCAGGGCAAGGATGATGAACTTACAGAAAGCTTATTTGAGGAAATCAGAGAGCTCAATAGTGAAGTGAGAGAGCTGGTCTGGTGAAATGAGCCAATGAAGAGGGTAATGCTAATGTATCCACTGCAGAGAACAGACTCCCACTCCGGCCCTGCTCAGAAACAACACTTCCTTTCTGAAAATACTTGATTGGTGTAAACAACATGGTAGTTATTTGGTACCCTTTGTACTTGAATAGGCTTGCTTACGTCTATCAAAATCCATCCAGGTCTCAACAAGTGCACAAGGGTATAGGGGCTAGCAGTTGTTTTTGGACACAGTCCAACACTGCCTAACAGCACATAATTGACTACCTCTTCTGAACCCAGGACCAAAGGCATAAAGGCCAAAGACACGTCAACTCCACCAAGATTCTCCCAACTCTTATACAAACAAACATCGTAACCCTGGGAATACTAGCATCAATCCATTATAGAGAGTCTATTTGTCAGGCTGGGGAGATTTTCCCCTGTCTGGTATTTAAGTCAGAGTTATGGTGTGTTCCCTGTCTGTGTAACTCCAATATTTTGCATGTCTGTGTTCAAGTAGGAGGAGAGACTGAAGGAGAAGGAGAGGAAAGAGGAAAACCTTGAAGAAAAAATGAGATCATATCAGAAAAGAGATCTAGAGAATTTATCTGAAGAGGAATGCCATCCAACCCACTGTCAACAGAATACCTCCTCGCAAGGCGAGCCAGAGCCAACCCCAACTCTCTCTACTTCAACCGCCTGCCAAGGCCCAAACACTGCCCCCTATAAACCCTAAACTCAAGCTCAGATAAGTGGGTCTCCCCTCTTCCACTGGGAGGAGAGCAGGTAAAGTACACTAAACACTGTTTATACACACACAGCATGGATGAGGAAGTGAGCTCCCAGTACTGTCTAATCAGCTGGTGGAAAATGAAAGTGATAAACATCTTTAGGAAATGGCATCAACTGCAGATTTTTATCAAACAAAATAAGGAAGTACCGGAAGTGAACGTGTACCATGTCCGTTTCTCCAGAGAAGGGAGTCATCTGTAAAACTGTGTCCCAGACTGTCAGGCCTATGTAGTGAATTCTATGCTGGACCCAGTCACCTCAGTCACCCCAGTTTCCTTCCAGTCTAAACCAACATCAGGATAGACCAGCCAGCTCACTCACTGCAGGTCCAAACTGGCAATAATGACTCTCCGTCATTTTATTGTTGTGTTTCGTAGATTGTTATAAGCTAAATTGCCTGTGCTAGAGCACTGTTAACCAGAGCACTTGGTTTACAGTAAACCTGGAGCACATCGCCCTCTAGTGACAGATTAAGGAGGTTATTCTTAATGACTAGTTCACCTGAATGTCATAGACATAGCTTGTGGCCATAATGCCCCTGAGGTACCATTGGCATCTACTGCCTATGGACTACATCAGCGAGTTCTCCCTTTAAGGCTCCTGCAGGGAAGTATTGCTGAATCTCTTCACTGTAACTGTAGAGGCAAAGTTATTTCCTGCTCTAATGAGATAGTTCAGATCAGAGGTGCAAAGCTGCAATCATCAGAGGCTGCAGTCTTGCTGGTTAGCGGTTCTCCCTGTCACTTTGCTGAACAGTTAAAGGGAAATTTCAAAAAAGTAAAATTTCATGTTCATCATCTCCAGCACCACCCCAACATGGACATACGGGAAACTGTGGTGGTATAAAAGATAGAGGAAAATAAGTGTTTCCAATGACATCATCAACCAATTAGTAGGCCATTAGTAGTCAATGCTTACTTATAATTGGTTAAAATCACACTATGCACACCGACGATTTCATTGGAAACACATTGTCCCCTATATTTTTTATTACAAAGAGCACAATTTTCACATATGTTGATGTTGGGGTGGTGGTGGAGATGATGAATATAAAGCTGAAGTGGCTGATTGCCCAGTGAGTGCACACACCTGGCATCCTAAGTCTAAATTGGTCCCCAGTGTAGATTGTTGCATCTCTACAGTATAGTAGCCTACAGGAAGCTTTATACAGCTCTGGCCCGAGTTGACCTACTCCCTCAGAGTCCACCTGACTCTTCACCTGCAGAACCAGGTAGCTTACAGTGGCACTGACCCATACACTTTACATATACACTGAGTGTAAAAAACATTAGGAACATATTGAGCCACACACCCTTTTGCCCTCAGAACAGCCTCAATTCGTCGGGGCATGGACTCTACAAGGTGTTAAAAGCGTTCCACAGGGATGCTGGCCCATGTTGACTCCAATGCTTCTGACAGTTGTGTTAAGTTGGCTGGATGTCCTTTGGGTGGTGAACCATTCTTGATACACACGGGAAACTGTTGAGTGTGAAAAACCCAGCAGCGTTGCAGTTCTTGACATACTCAAACCTGTGCGCCTGTCACCTTCTTTCATACCCCGTTCAAAGGCACTTAAATATGTTGTCTTGCCCATTCCCCCTCTGAATGGCAAACATACGCAATCCATGTCTCAAGGCTTAAAATCCTTTAACCTGTCTCCTCCCCTTCATCTACACTTATTGAAGTGGATTTAACAAGTGACATCAATAAGCGATCATAGCTTTCACCTGGATTCACCTGGTCGGTCTATCTCATGGAAAGAGCAGGTGTTCCTAATGTTTGTACACTCAGTGTACAAAAAAAGTGCCTTCAGAACGTATTCAAACCCCTTGACTTTTTCCAAATTAATAAGAAAGGACAAGATAAAATGTCTCGAGTCCATCAGTATTCATCTCCTTTGTTACGGCCAGCCTAAATAAGTTCATGAGTAAAATGTGCTTAACAAGTCACATAATAAGTTGCATGGACTCACTCTGTGTGCAACAATAGTGCTTAACATGATTGTTGAATGACTACTTCATCTCTGTACCCCACACACACATGTAATAGAATGTATATCTATGTTTCTTGTAACAAGCGGATCAATTCTCTTCCAGACCAGTATAGTCCTTCTTAAAAGGAGACCGACAGAGCAATATAGGGAAGAGACAAGGTTTTGGAACCTCTATTGCCTTAGAGGTACAAACAAAATAAGTTAGACAATAAGTTACACACATACAGTATGTAAGGTGCATCAGTCGAGCAGTGAATTTCAAATAGAGATTCAACCACAAAGACCAGGGAGGTTTTCCAAAGCCCCTCAAAGAAGGTAATCTACTGGTAGACATTGAATATTCCTTTGAGCATGGTGAAGTTATTCATTACACTTTGGAGGATGTATCAATACACCCAGTCACTACAAAGTGGCAGGTGTCCTTCCTAACTTAGTTGGCCGGAGAGGAAGGAAACCTCTCAGGGAATTCACCATGAGGCCAATGGTGACTTTAAAACAGTTACAGAGTTTAATGGCTGTGATGAGAGAAAACTGAGGACGGATCAACAACATTGTAGTTACTCCACAATACTAACCTAATTGACAGAAAAGAAAAGAAGGAAGCCTGTACAGAATACGTTGTATTACAAACGTGCGTCCTGTTTGCAACAAGGCACTGAAGTGATACTGCAAAGAATGTGGCAAAGCAATGAACTTATTGTCCTGAATCCAATACAACAGATTAATGAGTACCACTTTTCATATCTTCAAGCATAGTGGTGGCGTCATCATGTTATGGGTATACTTGTAATCGTTAAGAACTTTTTCAGGATAAGAAGAAACAGACAAAGTCCTAGAAGAAAACCTGGTTCATTCTGCTTTCCACCAGACACTGGGAGGTGAATTCACCTTTCAGCAGGACAATAACCTAAAACACAAGGCCAAATCTACACTGGACTTGCTTACCAAGAAGACAGTGAATGTTCCGAGTAGCCGAGTTACAGTTTTGAATTAAATGTACTTAAAAATCTATGGCAAGACCTGAAAATGGTTGTCTAGCAATGATCAACAAACCATTTGACAGAGCTTGAAGAATTTTGAAAATAATAATTGGCAAATGTTGCACAACCCAGAAGTGGAAAGCTCTTAGAGACTCACCTGGAAAGACTCATATTGTATGAGGTAAACCCTCTGGCTGGGTGATTTGTGTTCACCTGAGGAGAGAAAGGTGAGAGCAAACACATTTACAGAGTAAACACACACACACACACACACACACACACACACACACACACACACACACACACACACACACACACACACACACACACACACACACACACACACACACACACACACACACACACACACACACACACACACACACACACACACACACATACACACACACATACACACAAACACACACACACACACACACACGGTAAACACACAAAATGCAGCCCCTGCTCCATCTGTGTTTGCTCTCCGCAATTTAAAGGGAATGAATAAACAAACAACTGAAAAGGTACATTTCTGTAAACAAACAGGTCTACTTTCTGTTATGCTAATGTAAACACACACCGTACCACTAGGAATACAAACACAGAGAGTCAGAACCTTCTGAATGTTGCCCACAGTGGTCACTGTATCCATGTGTGTGTACGTGCGTGTGTGTGTGTGCGTGTTAATGTACCTTCGCATATCCATATAAAACACTAATTTACAAGCCTTTGCGTGCAGCACATGAAATCTCCATCCAACCACATCCACACATAAACATTACAGCCTCACCACACTACATCACTGAATCAGCTATTAAAAGTGAGAGATGTGACATTGCCTCTGTAAGTGGGTTTCCAGGGCCAGGCTGCAGTAATTGTCATTGTGGAAGTAAGTGCCATTGTCCCTCAGATCTATATTATGGGAATGACTCTGGCTGTGACAGGCGCTGGGGATGGGATAGGGGGAGGGCTGTGTGTGTGTGACAGGCGGGTGTGGCTATAGTGTGTGATGGCCGGCAGTCCTTCATCCCCCTGGTCTAAACGGTGCTGTCAGGCCCCTAATCGAGATGGAAGAGAAGACTGGTTGGATGGAAGGAAGAGCTGACTGCAGGCTGCAGATGAAAAGCACAGATCGACTCCTGTGCCCTTGTCCTGTTCCTGTTCCTCCAGTAGCAGTAGTATGGATTCCCCTAGCAGACAGGCAGGCACATTGTTCCGACCACTCAGAAATACTTATAGGCTCGCTAATCTAGGCTGTAAAGGGGATGATGTGTCACTGCTAGGAATACAATCTGCAATTTTTGCAGGTTTTATTTTTGGGGATCACAAAAAGTTTTATGCATCTGAGATTGCATCATGTGTGTCTAACAGTTTATTGAGCAGGTTTTCGGGGGTTTGTTCTGTCTGTTTTTCTCTTGAATGTGTTGTAAAGTCCAGCAGAAGGTTATGATGATTTCATTATTCATTGTGTTGTGCTTAGCCTGCAGATGGGGCTGCTGGACTATGAAACTCTTCTTTGTTGTGGCCCGGTGAGGTGTCTTGTGTGAACTGGAGACAAGCATCGTCCTTGGTATATCTTTAACTGCTGAGCATGCAGAGACTTTTCTGTACGTAGACTTTGATCTGAAGCCATTCATGTGATTATTGTGACTTTGCCATTGTAGTTGTTTGTAAGCTTGTGTAGTCTAAAATTAATTTAGGATCATATGCTATCTATTTGTTGTTTGTATACTGTTCTTTGTATGCCATTTTAATATTTGATAATTAACCAATGATATTAGGCCACTCTTGTCCATGATTACAGACACCTGTGTCTTTTGACACTATTTAAACGATTCATCCCACAGTGTTTGTGATTATACCCTGATGAAGACAGCTTGGCTGTTGAAACGTTGGTAATTACATTTTTGCATCTGAGCTCCTAGAGTGTGTGGCTCTCTTTTATTTTCAAGTTTTCTACTCCGCTAGCCAGCACCTCGCCTAAATAGCTGTGTGTTTATTTTTCTTCTAGACTTTTCTGTACTTAACAGATCAATGCTCTCTTCTATTATTACTGAAGAATAGCAGTCTGGAGTAACATTCTCTTCAATTGGGTTTTCTCTGAGCTCGAGTGTGATGAGATCAATCACAACACTTTCTTTCCCATAGCAGGTTTAATACACGTCACTTCCCTACAATCACCTGTTCCAGAACCCCAAGGAAGAGTAGCCACTGCTTCAGCAATAGCTAATAGGGATCTGAATAAAATGCTAAATACTTCATGTCACAGACTATTTCTTTTCCTATTCCTATAACTGACTGAGTTTATATGTCAAGTATTCTGTATAGAGCTTTTTCTGTAGAGGCATTTCCTGTCCGTTTTCGCCATTGGAAACGGTTGATTGTAACTGAGGCTGCCCTATTTCCCACAGCAGTTACATAATCCTGTGTTTTGACCTGTATTATTTTGTAGTCTGGGTGTATGGAGGCTGATATATTTCCTATAGATTATGTAATGTTACAGGTATTCATGTAATGGCTTATGCTAATAGACAGGTTAATGCTGCCTTCCCTGAGATTATTCTCAGCCCAGTCGCTACCTGCCAGCATCATCATCCTTATACAGAGAGCCTGCCAAATACATGCCAGAGAGAGAGAGATAGACACAGAGAGAGATGGAGAGAGGTATCAGCCTGAAGATGGAAGTGTTTCTGTCTCTCAGAGTTTGTCTTGGATGATGCCCTTCATTCCCCTCCCAAGGTCTCTCCTCGCCCCCTCCTCTTCTCCTCCCCTCATCTTCTCTTCTCCTCCTCTTCTCCACTCCTCGCCCCTCCTCTTCTCCTCCCCTCATCTTCTCTTCTCCTCCTCTTCTCCTCTCCTCGCCCCCTCCTCTTCTCCTCCCCTCATCTTCTCTTCTCCTCCCCTCCTCTCTCTCCTCCTCCTCTTCTCCTCTCCTCCTCCCCGCTCTTTTACTCCCCTCCTCTCTCCCCCTATTTTCCTCCCCTCCGCTCCTCTACATCATAAATGGCTGAATATGGAGACTTGTTTCCAGTCCAATTCACGCAGCTGTGAGCGGCGGCCTTTCAGATCTCCTCGCACCTCGAGAGGCAGTTAGTTGGAAAGTGTTTTTCTCTCTCCGTATCTCTGCACCTCTGTACCTCCGCCTCAGATCTGTCCATGCATCATTCAGGCTCCAGCACAAGGCCAGGCAGTGACATGACCATTTAGTGCCAGGGAGGAGACCACACATTAATAAATGTCTCCTTCTAAAGATAATATATATCTGTCCTGACAATGTATCCCCTAATGATCCAATGTCCTGGGAGCTACTTTCTCCCTGCACCAAGGGAACTGGTGAGCAACCTCCAAAAAATATGAAATGTAGATTTTGTATTTGTGTTTCTGTACAATTTTCTACATTGTTTGACAATGCATTTCCAAGTAGTGGCCTTGTGCAGTGGGACAGTGGGATGTGTATGGACACAGATGACTGTGTTATTTACTTCTCTTCTGTAGGAGTCAGTTTGGTTGAGTTTCTGTACTGTATGACCTCTGTGTTAGGGGGAGTTCTGTTCAGCTTGTTTCATCGCCGTCGCTACAGCTCTCTGATGAACAGTTTCTGCCTCACTGAGTCTGTGTACACAATAAGAGAACACTGTCTCCATCTGACTGCTATGGCAAAACAACTTAAACCCTAATAAATCTGCTCTTCATTCTGACACACACACACACACATGCACACACACACATATCCTTGGCATATACTTAAGTGGGTGTATAGTAAAATGGGCGTTGGCATTGAGGAGCAAGAAGAACAATGTCAGACAGTTAAGTGGAGCATCTCTCTCTGTGAAGTCACACAGCGCTATCTCTGACATGTAAAGAGTCACTGTGATTGGACCACTCTGTCCTACTCTCTACTACTTATCCAAACAGGAGAGGGAGAGGGAGAGTGAGACGGAGTCAATAGCAGTTTTACAAAATACTGGCCCCATCAAATCAAATCAAATCAAATTTTATTTGTCACATACACATGGTTAGCAGATGTTAATGCGAGTGTAGCGAAATGCTTGTGCTTCTAGTTCCGACAATGCAGTAATAACCAACAAGTAATCTAACTAACAATTCCAAAACTACTGTCTTATACACAGTGTAAGGGGATAAAGAATATGTACATAAGGATATATGAATGAGTGATGGTACAGAGCAGCATAGGCAAGATACAGTAGATGGTATCGAGTACAGTATATACATATGAGATGAGTATGTAAACAAAGTGGCAAAGTGGCTAGTGATACATGTATTACATAAGGATGCAGTCGATGATATCTTTTCGATCACTTTTCCTCTCTCTCTCTCTCTCTCTCTCTCTCTCTCTCTCTCAAGATACAGTAGATGGTATCGAGTACAGTATATACATATGAGATGAGTATGTAAACAAAGTGGCAAAGTGGCTAGTGATACATGTATTACATAAGGATGCAGTCGATGATATCTTTTCGATCACTTTTCCTCTCTCTCTCTCTCTCTCTCTCTCTCTCTCTCTCTCTCTCTCTCTCTCTCTCTCGCTCTCTCTCTCTCCTTATTTCATTAACTAATTTAAATAACACAGACCTTTAAAGTATTATAAACTGTCTCATCCTCTCTCTGGCTGTCTCTCTATCTCTCTACCCCCCCCCCCTCTTTTTCTCACTCTCTCTGGCCCTAATAGATAATTCTGTACTGTATAGAGAGCGTTGTTATCTTTTTGGCAACTAGCGGCAGTGACTCTTTGCAGACGACACAAGGTGTCGAGAGGTGGAGAGGAGGTGAGACCTCTTGCTGAGTGGTGCCAGGAAAATAACCTCTCCTTCAACGTCAATAACACGAAGGATGTGGTAATTGACCCCAATCCACATCGACTGAACTGCAGTGGAGAGGGTGAAAAGCTTCAAGTTCCTCGGTGTGGACATCACTGACAACTTGAAATGATCCATCCACACAGACAGTGTGGTGAAGAAGGCGCCATAGCGCTTCTTCGACCTCAGGAGGCTAAAGAAATTTGTCTTGGCCCGTAAGACCCTCACAAACTTCTACAGATGCGCCATTGAGAGCATCCTGTCGGGCTGAATCACCGCCTGGTACGGCAACTGCACCGTCCGCAACCGCAGGGCTCTCCAGAGGGTGGTGCGGTCAGCCCAAAGCATCACCGGTGGCACACTACCTTAACCGCCAGGACAGCTACAGCATCCGGTGTCACAGGAAGGCCAAGCAATCATCAAGGACCTCAGCCACCCAGGCCACGGCATGTTCAGTCCGCTACAATCATCAAGGACCTCAGCCACCCAGGCCACGGCATGTTCAGTCCACTACAATCATCAAGGACCTCAGCCACCCAGGCCAAGACATGTTCAGTCCACTACAATCATCAAGGACCTCAGCCACCCAGGCCACGGCATGTTCAGTCCACTACAATCTTCAAGGCGGAGACAGTACAGGTGCATCAAAGCTGAAAAATTGCTTCTATCTCCAGGCCATCAGATTGTTAAATAGTCACCACTAGCCGGCCTGTGCCCTGTACCCTGCCCTTATCTTTAGTCACTGTCACTATCGGCTACCACCTGGTACTCTACCCTGCACCGTAGAGACTGCTGCCCTATGTACATAGTCATTAACACTATTTACATACTGTTTTACTCATTTCATATGCATATACTGAATTATAGTCAAGGCCTATCCTATTTACACTGAACAAAATATAAACGCAATATGTAAAGTGTTGGTCTCATGTTAAATTTCTCTCAGATTTTGTGCACAAATTTGTTTACACCCCTGTTAGTGAGCATTTCTCCTTTGTCAAGATAATCCATCCACCTGACAGGTGTGGCATATCAAGAAGCTGATTAAACAGCATGATCATTACACAGGTGCACATTGTGCTGGTGACAATAAAAGGCCACCAATATGTGCAGTTTTGTCACACAACACAATGCCACAGATGTCTCTTTGAGGGAGTTTGCAATTGGCAAGCTGACTGCAGGAATGTCCACCAGAGAATTTAATGCTCATTTATCTACCATAACCTGCCTCCGTCGTCTTCCCTGTAACGCACAGAGTTGAGATTGCCTGCAATGACAACAAGCTCAGATGATGCTCAGATGATGCTGTGACACACAGCCCCAGACCATGACGGACCCACCACCTCCAAATCGATCCCGCTCCAGAGTACAGGCCTCGGTGTAACACTCATTCTTCTGATGATAAACGCGAATCCGACCATCACAACCGTGACTCGTCAGTGAAGAGCACTTTTTGCCAGTCCTGTCTGGTCCAGCGACAGTGGGTTTGTGCCCATAGGCGACATTGTTGCCGGTGATGTCTGGTGAGGACCTGCCTTACAACAGGCCTATTGTAGACAGTCTGAGCACTGATGGAGGGAATGTGCGTTCCTGGTGTAACTCGGGCAGTCGTTGTTGCCATCCTGTACCTGTCCCGCAGGTGTGATGTTCAGATGTACCGATCCTGTGCAGGTGTTGTTACACGTGGTCTGCCACTGCGAGGACGGTCAGCTATCCGTCCTGTCTCCCTGTAGGTGTCTCACAGTACGGAGTACGGACAATTTATTGCCCTGGCCACATCTGCAGTTCTCATGCGTCCTTACAGCATGCCTAGGCACGTTTAGATGAGCAGGGACCCTGGGAATCTTTATTTTTGTGTTTTTCAGAGTCTGTAGAAAGGCCTCTCTAGTGTCCTAGGTTTTCATAACTGTGACCTTAATTGCCTTCCGTCTGTAAGCTGTTAGTGTCTGAACAACCATTCCACAGGTGCATGTTCATTAATTGTTTATTCCCAAGCATGGGAAACATTGTTTAAACCCTTTACAATGAAGATCTGTGTAAAATCTTAGTAAACTTAGTCAAATCATTTGAAATTGTTTTTCAGTTTATTACTACTGCTGTACACACCTTTTCTATTCACATACTGTACTGTCCATAATGCCAAGAGTGTGCAAAGTAGTCATCAAGTCAAAGGGTGGCTAAGTTGAAGAATCTCAAATATAAAATATATTTTGATTTGTTTAACACTTTTTGATTACTACATGATTCCATATGTGTTATTTCATAGTTTTGATGTCTTCACTATTATTCTACAATGTAGAAAATAGTACAAATAAAGAAAAACCCTGGAATGTGAAGGTGTGTCCAAACTTTTGACTGGTTCTGTATATATCAAATCAAATCAAAACCAAATCAAATGTTTTTATATAGCCCTTCGTACAGCTGATATCTCAAAGTGCTGTACAGAAACCCAGCCTAAAACCCCAAACAGCAAGCAATGCAGGTGTAGAAGCACAGTGGCTAGGAAAAACTCCCTAGAAAGGCAAAAACCTAGGAAGAAACCTAGAGAGGAACCAGGCTATGAGGGGTGGCCAGTCCTCTTCTGGCTGTGCCGGGTGGAGATTATAACAGAACATGGCCAAGATGTTCAAAGGTTCATAAATAAATAATAATAATCACAGTAGTTGTCGAGGGTGCAGCAAGTCAGCAACTCAGGAGCAAATGTCAGTTGGCTTTTCATAGCTGATCATTAAGAGTATCTCTACCACTCCTGCTGTCTCTAGAGAGTTGAAAACAGCAGGTCTGGGACAGGTAGCACGTCCGGTGAACAGGTCAGGATTCCATAGCCGCAGGCAGAACAGTTGAAACTGGAGCAGCAGCACGGCCAGGTGGACTGGGGACAGCAAGGAGTCATCATGCCAGGAAGTCCTGAGGCATGGTCCTAGGGCTCAGGTCCTCAGAGAGAGAGAAAGAAAGAGAGAAAGAGAGAATTAGAGAGAGCATACTTAAATTCACACAGGACACCAGATAAGACAGGGGAAGTACTCCAGATATAACAAACTGACCCTAGCCCCCCGACACATAAACTACTGCAGCATAAATACTGGAGGCTGAGACAGGAGGAGTCAGGAGACACTGTGGCCCTATCCGATGATACCCCCGGACAGGGCCAAACAGGAAGGATATAACCCCACACACTTTGCTAAAGCACAGTCCCCAAACAACTGGAGGGATATCTTCAACCACCAACTTACCATCCTGAGACAAGGCCGAGTATAGCCCACAAAGATCTCCGCCACAACACAACCCAAGGGGGGGCGCCAACCCAGACAGGAAGGTCACATCAGTGACTCAACCCTCTCAAGTGACGCACCCCGCCTAGGGACGGCATGGAAGAGCACCAGTAAGCCAGTGACTCAGCCCTTGTAATAGGGTTAGAGGCAGAGAATCCCAGTGGAAAGAGAGGAACCGGCCAGGCAGAGACAGCAAGGGCGGTTCGTTGTTCCAGAGCCTTTCCGTTCACCTTCACACTCCTGGGCCAGACTACACTCAATCATATGACCCACTGAAGAGATGAGTCTTCAGTAAAGACTTAAAGGTTGAGACTGAGTCTGCGTCTCTCACATGGGTAGGCAGACCATTCCATAAAAATGGAGCTCTATAGGAGAAAGCCCTGCCTCCAGCTGTTTGCTTAGAAATTCTAGGTACAATTAGGAGGCCTGCGTCTTGTGACCGTAGCGTACGTGTAGGTATGTACGGCAGGACCAAATCAGAGAGATAGGTAGGAGCAAGCCCATGTAATGCTTTGTAGGTTAGCAGTAAAACCTTGAAATCAGCCCTTGCCTTAACAGGAAGCCAGGAGGCTAGCACTGTAGTAATATGATCAACTGTTGTGGTTCCAGTCAGGATTCTAGCATCCATATTTAGCCCTAACTGAAGTTTATTTAGTGCTTTATCCGGGTAGCCGGAAAGTAGAGCATTGCAGTAGTCTAACCTAGAAGTAACTAAAGCATGGATTAATTTTTCTGCATCATTTTTGGACAGAAAGTTTCTGATTTTTGCAATGTTACGTGGAAAAAAGCTGTCCTTGAAACAGTCTTGATATGTTCGTCAAAAGAGAGATCAGGGTCCAGAGTAACGCCGAGGTCCTTCACAGTTTCATTTGAGACGACTGTACAACCATTAAGATTAATTGTCAGATTCAACAAAATATCTCTTTGTTTCTTGGGACCTAGAACAAGCATCTCTGTTTTGTCCGAGTTTAAAAGTAGAACGTTTGCAGCCATCCACTTCCTTATGTCTGAAACACAGGCTTCTAGCGAGTGCAATTTTGGGGCTTCACCATGTTTCATTGAAATGTACAGCTATGTGTCATCTGCATAGCAGTGAAAGTGAACATTATGTTTTCGAATGACATCCCCAAGAGGTAAAATATATAGTGAAAACAATAGTGGTCCTAAAATGGAACCTTGAGGAACACTGAAATTTACAGTTGATTTGTCAGAGGACAAACCATTCACAGAGACAAACTGATATCTTTCCGACCGATAAGATCTAAACCAGGCCAGAACTTGCCAGTGTAGACCAATTTGGGTTTCCAATCTCTCCAAGAGAATGTGGTGATCGATGGTATCAAAAGCAGCAATAAGGTGTAGGAGAACGAGGACAGATGCAGAGCCTCGGTCCGATGCCATTAAAAGGTAATTTACCACCTTCACAAGTGCAGTCGCAGTGCTATGATGGGGTCTAAAACCAGACTGAAGCATTCAGTATACATTGTTTGTCTTCAGGAAGGCAGTGAGTTGCTGTGCAACAGCTTTTTCTAACATTTTTGAGAGGATTGGAAGATTCGATATAGGCCAATAGTTTTTTATATTTTCTGGGTCTGGCTTTATTACTTTTTGTGAGTTTGGTACACATCCGGTGGATAGAGAGCCATTTATTATGTTCAACATAGGAGGGCCAAGCACAGGAAGCAGCTCTTTCAGTAGTTTAGTTGGAATAGGGTCCAGTATGCAGCTTGATGGTTTAGAGGCCATGATTATTTTAATCATTGTGTCAAGAGATATAGTACTAAAACACTTGAGTGTCTCTCTTGATCCTATGTCCTGGCAGAGTTGTGCAGACTCAGGACAACTGGGCTTTGAAGGAATACGCAGATTTAAAGAGAAGTCCGTAATTTGCTTTCTAATTGTCATGATCTTTTCCTCAAAGAAGTTCATGAATTTATTACTGCTGAAGTGAAAGCCATCCTCACTCACTCACTTTTTAGTTAGCATTGCGACAGTAAAATAGGATGATTGAGCAGCAGTGAGGGCTCTTCGATACTGCACGGTACTGTCTTTCCAAGCTAGTCGGAATAGTTCCAGTTTGTTGTGGCGCCATTTCCATTCCAATTTTCTGGAAGCTTGCTTCAGAGCTCGGGTATTTTCTGTATACCAGGGAGCTAGTTTCTTATGAGAAATGTTTTTAGTTTTTAGGGGTGCAGCTGCTTCTAGGGTATTGCTCAAGGTTAAATTGAGTTCCTCAGTTAGGTGGTTAACTGACTTTTGTTCTCTGACGTCCTTGGGTAGGCAGAGGGAGTCTGGAAGGGCATCAAGGAATCTTTGTGTTGTCTGTGATTTTATAGCATGACTTTTGATGCTCCTTGTTTGGGGTCTGAGCAGATGATTTGTTGCAATTGCAAACATAATAAAATGGTGGTCCGATAGTCCAGGATTATGAGGAAAAACATTAAGATCCACAACATTTATTCCATGGGACATAACTAGGTCCAGAGTATGACTGTGACAGTGAGTAGGTCCAGAGACATGTTGGACAAATCCCATTGAGTCGATGATGGCTCCGAAAGCCTTTTGGAGAGGGTCTGTGGAATTTTCCATGTGAATATTAAAGTCACCAAAAATGTGAATGTTATCTTCTATGACTACAAGGTCCGATAGGGGGCCTGTAAACAGTAGCTATAAAAAGTGATTGAGCAGGCTGCATAGATTTCAAAAGAAGCTCAAAAGACGAAAATGTCTTTTTTTTTTTTTTGTAAATTGAAATTTGCTATCGTAATTGTTAGACACCTCCGCCTTTGTGGGATGCACGGGGGATATGGTCGCTAGTGTAACCAGGAGGTGAGGCCTCATTTAACACAGTAAATTCATCAGGCTTAAGCCATGTTTCAGTCAGGCCAATCACATCAATATTATGATCAGTGATTGCTAAGATTGCTAAGGCGAACACCTCCATGTTTAGTTTTGCCCAACCTAGGACGAGGCACAGACATGGTCTCAATGGGGATAGCTGAGCTGACTACACTGACTGTGCTAGTGGCAGACTCCACTAAGCTGGCAGGCTGGCTAACAGCCTGCTGCCTGGCCTGCACCCTATTTCATTGTGGAGCTAGAGGAGTTAGAGCCCTGTCTATGTTGGTAGATAAGATGAGAGCACCCCTATGCTATGATGGAGTCCGTCACTCCTCAGCAGGCCAGGCTTGGTCCTGTTTGTGTGTGAGTCCCAGAAAGAGGGCCAATTATCTACAAATTCTATCTTTTGGGAGGGGCAGAAAACAGTTTTCAATATATTTATTTTCCAGACTCTGACATTGCTCGGTGTAATATTTCAATATTTCTTAATCCATTTCTTTTAATTTTTGAGATCTGCGTGTGTTGTTTTGTATTGTTAGCTATTACTGCAGTTTTGGAGCTAGAAAAGTAATCATTTCGCTACACCCACATCTGCTTATTATTTGTACTCAAACAATAACATTTGATTTGATTTGTAATTTGCATAAATAGCATCTCACTGCTGGCTAGCTGGCTGCTGTTTTTCTATGAGCCATTCTAAGACATGACTGGTCCACTGGACACCTTTGCTGACTCTGCATTTGGTTAATTAGGCACGTACAGACAAACACGTGCACATGCACATGCACACACGTGCAGATTTGTCTGCGTCAAGTGGAACTGTTTGAATTGGCCTTCGCAATGCATCAAAAAGTATTGGCAACCATGCAGTTGCTAACAGGTATATGTTAAACATATTTCAATAATCTTTCTCTAACCCAGGCATTACAAATGAATAAATCCTCATACCTGATACCTCCAGTGTAGGTATAACAACCTGCTCAGAGCTTATTACACTCAGGTACTTTCCCCTTAATTGATTGACTAAACAACAGTGAGTATGTCTCATAGAGGATACAGCAGTGGAACCTGTAATGATGAGACATGGTGGTGAAGCTTCACTTATGGGACTTCTAATATACTTTCTTACAGCCGGTCTTCCCTCCAGACTGCCAGGACTCAGCTCCATGCTACTCTATTTCACAAGTAAATTGATGACAGGAAATTTAAGAATCAAGACATGCATTTTTCACCTGTCTTTTGCCATCGTCACTGCAAGGGCCTGATGAGTCTAACATTCAGACTCTTTCACTTTTTCTGTCTCTATCTCCATCCTACCCACATCGCTCTCTTTCTTTCCCTCTCTTCACTTCTTTTCCTGTTACTTTTATTCCTCTCATCTCTGTGTGTAGACAGGTGTGGTATTTCATCTGGGAGAGCAGCTTTCATAACCCTAGATTTCCGCCCCAGAGGAGCGTGGGTAGAGGTGCTGACACTCAGATTAATAACACTCACTCTCAAGAGAATCTCCCTCGTCCAACCTTGTCCCTCTCTCCCTCCTCTTTCTCCTCTCTCTAGCCCACTCTCTTTCTCATTTTCTGTCATTCTGTTTCTCCCTCCCGCTCGAGTTAGTCTCTCCTCTCTTTTCTCTCATTCTCTTTTTCTACCTTTCTCTACCTTTCTCTCTCTCTCTCTCTCTCTCTCTCTCTCTCTCTCTCTCTCTCTCTCTCTCTCTCTCCCTCTCCCTCTCTCTCTCTCTCTCTCTCTCTCTCTCTCTCTCTCTCTCTCTCTCCCTCTCTCCCTCTCTCTCTCTCGGTTGGATGCATCTCTAAAGCTCCTCTCCTATTTGTCAAACATATGAATAATAATTACATGGTGAGATAATTCATTGTTCCTCTCTCCCAGTATTCTCTGGAGTTCATGCATAGTTAAACTGCTATTATTCTGATACGGGTCATTTCATAACACCAGTGGGATCTGCGTTGTTTTCTGGCGTTTTGCAGTTTCACCCTCAAGTGCTTGACTCTCTTGTGTGATTCTATAAGCCGAGTACACATCGGGGCACAGCACACAACAATCAGGACTGTTCCCAGAAGTGTAGACGATCACATTGTATCTCAGTCAGAAGCATCACAGACATCATAAACAGACAAAGACATGATTGTTTTGTTATGTACAGGAAGCTAAGAGGAGATAAGTACATCAGGGCGCCCTCCTCTGTCTCTAGCTCTCTCTAAAGTGTGACACTACTAACAACAAGCTAACAATAAACTAAAGAGAATGGAGCATTTCCGACACACAAATTGCCACTGGTAATTTCAGCATGTGTTTTAACTACAGCAATTTGCCACCACTGTGGCATCATTGCGTTGAGTTTTAAGACCGGACCACACATTATCCCCAGCACTTAGAGTGTGATAAACAACATTTAGCACTGGGACCGTTCACAGGAAAGTACAGTGACACTTGGAAGATAATTAATTTAACAGTCTTTGCACATTGTGAGGTAATGAGGGAGAGAGGAGAGAGAATGTGTTAAAGAGAGAGAGAGACGAGAGAAAGAGGGTACTGAAGCTGTTAGATATAAAAGCTGTGTGTGGGCTCTAACACAAGGAGACAGAGATAATGAAAACGGAGACAGAGATAATGAAAACGGAGACAGAGATAATGAAAACGGAGACAGAGATAAGGAAAATGGAGACAGAGATAATGAAAACGGAGACAGAGGGAAGAGTTCTATCTCTCCCTGAGGAGGGGCTCTTCTCTCTGCTGTGAACTGTGTTGGAAACACAACATAACTTGACTGGACCATACAGCAAGTGTATTATACACCATGTCAACTAATGAATACTAATTAATTATTCCAAATGAATCTTTAATCATTTGGTAACGTAGAAGTATTTTTCAGGTGAGAAAGTTGGATGTGTGGGTGAGTGAGTTCCTAACTCCAAACGCATACTGAGTACTCTGGGGTCTTTACAGATCTGGGATCATCTAAAGTCCAGATCAAAACGTAAGGGGTAACAAGAGATAATCTTCCTCTGTAACGATATTCGTAGGTGGAAGAAGGTGAAGAGGACCAAGGTGCAGCGTGGTACGTGTTCATGGTAAATTTAATAAAGAAACTGAACACTAGAACAAAAAAACAAACGTGTGTGAGAATAAATGAAACAGTTCTGTCTGGTAAAGACACACAAAGACAAAACAACTACCCACACCCATAGTGGGAAAACAGGCTGCCTAAGTATGGTTCTCAATCAGAGACAACGATAACCAGCTGCCTCTGATTGGGAACCATACCAGGCCTAAACATAAAAACACAACACCTAGACATACAACATAGAATACCCACCCACATCACACCCTGGCCAAACTAAAAATAGAAACATACAAAGCAATCTACGATCAGGGCGTGACATCCTCCTAATTACAACATCATGTAATTAAAACATCACAGTTAATTAGTGGACAGCATTAACATCACACTGTTACAGATGTAAGATCTTAATTTGAGACAGTTTGCTACAGCACAAAAATAATCCTGCAGCAACAGTAAATGTGAATTATTATGTGGATTCTAATTCATGGATATTTTTTGTAGGTGTTGATACGTTTTACATTAAGCCAAATCAAGTCTACAATTTTAAAGTGGACATTACAAACTTTAGAAGCCTTTCTAAACCTTGAATGCACTACAAGTTTGCATTTCCTACTATGCAGCACATTTTTCATCAGCAAAATGGTGATCAAATTAAGATCCTTCATCTGTAGTTCAATAGGTTCCTCATCCATTCTGCCCTCTAGATGAACTCTCTGTATGTTTATCTCAGTAGCTGTAGCTAGCTCCCCTCCCAGTGCTACAGGCCTCCTGGTGATGGTTAACTCTCCCATTCTGCCTCCATTCAAAGGAACCGATTTGCATAATCTGGAGTGCTGGGTGTGTTTTTAGGGAGCGGGGAGATTTATTCTCAGTTTTTCCAAATCTAATTATCCCTCTGGCCTGGGGACTGGGACCACTCTATAATGGGGAGTAGAGACACGGTCACAGATGAAAATACAACACAAAACCTGAGAGGATCGAGAGAGTGAGCGTAGAGAGTAGAGAGAGAGAGAGAGAGAGAGAGAGAGAGAGAGAGAGAGAGAGACAGAGTGAGAGAGGGAGAGCGAGAGAGAGATAGAGAGAGAGAGGAGCTGCAGAGTAGAATATCTAGGTCACTGTCTCCATAGTTTCATTTTAGAATGAAACATGATTTCACAATCAACTGACCCAGACTGTTAAAGAGTGATGTCTCCTATGGGGACATCTGAAGATCCTGTTTAGTCTCTAGATAGCACCTTTTTTCTCATAGTGTAGTGAGAGACAGAGCAGAGCTGAGCTAGAGTCAGATTCACTAGAGAAGCTCTTTAGATGTATATTGGAAGGCATCTAAGGTATGCAGCTCCTGTCTCCTCCCTCCTCTCTCCATGCTCCCCTTCCCCCTCTCCTCCCTCCATCCTCACCTCCTCCTCATTAAAACTCTTAATTGTCTCGTTCACACCTGCTCGTGTGCTGGATCATTTGGGACGGCTTCCTCACCAGAGCAGCTTTTCTCATCAACACTGAGCTGAGCTGGGTTCACATCTAGGGCACTGTGTCCTGTGTCCTTCACCTGTTGTGTGTGTGTGTGTGTGTGTGTGTGTGTGTGTGTGTGTGTGTGTGTGTGTCTGTGTGTGTGTGTGTGTGTGTGTGTGTGTGTGTGTGTGTGTGTGTGTGTGTGTGTGTGTGTGTGTGTGTGTGTGTGTGTGTGTGTGTGTGTGTGTGTGTGTGTGTGTGTGTGTGTTTATACAACTACTGAATAACCTTGTCAATGATCGACACACATGTCTCTCTAACAGGTTGTGTGAATACAATTTGGACATCAGTCTCTCCGTTTGTCCTGATTTCGTTACCGTAATATTCTGTTTGTATCAGGAGCCATCTCCCTCTTCTCTCCACTCCATGTTTGTCGGCAGGATTGATAAATGCTCCATCAAAAGCAAATTTCCAAATGTATTTCAGAACCTTTTGTTAAGAAGGAAATTAGTTTCCTAAAATACAATGGACCGCCTGAGTGTCAGGTTGCTTAGTGTCAGAGCTGCCACACACAGACGGACCCCTGCCTCCTACGTTGGCCTACAAGAGACATAATTCACCTGAAAGAAGAGCATGGCCTGTCCTCTATCGTGGCCATGGTGTAAACCTACATTGTATTGTGTTCTGTTGACAGTGATCCAAGAAACGATCTTGCATTTTGTGGCAGTCATAAACATTGAGACATCTTAATGCTCTCCAGTTATTTTTTAAAGAATGTAATTCCTAGTTTATGTGTGTATGTCCCTCTCTAGTCTGTCAGTATTCCGTGACAGGAATATAGAGCACTACCATTGAGCATGATGCTTTGAGCCTTCTCTCACTAAGTAGCAATTTGGCATTTTTCAAATAATTGGTCTTTAATAATCAGACTTCTCAGTTACGTTGCTCAATGTATGCTGGTCAAAAGATAATTTGACAAACCAACGCCCAGGCTCGGCCTAGGAAGAGAAATGTGGTCTGAATGTAATAAAGGAAAATCTGGGTGCTTAAAAGCTCCTATTAATCACTGGCAGACAGGAGAATTATTGCTGAGCACTGGTAAAGCTGATAAATTAGAGTCATTTGCCAATATGTCTATTGATGGAGTTCTGTGTGGAAAAAAAAGCTTTTCATGTTTTGCATTATTTAGCAAACAGTGCTCTACGATGTTTTTTCTCCACATATCGACTGTGTGTGTGTGTGTGTCTATGTGTGTGTGTGTGTGTGTGTGTGCGTGCCTGCCTGCCTGCCTGCCTGCCTGCCTGCCTGCCTGCCTGCCTGACTGTATGTGTACAGTATGAGTGTTTTCAGCTTTTCCAGACATATTATATTGCATTTCAAAAAAACTAACAGACTCAGCATTTAATAAATCATTCATATTGACAGAACCTTATCTAGCCTTTGAGAGCAGCACTAATACCAGATCATCTGAATGAACAGTGTCTATCTAAATAGTCATTTATCCTCTCACTGTGAGATCTGTGAAGAAACCCTCCTCTTCATATCCTCCCTGTCATTTCCCTGCACGACGCCTCTCTCTGCCCCCTCTGCACCCTGCACTTTACACCACTCTGAGATAAGTTCCCCCTGAGTGGCGCCCGGTCCGGGAAAATAGTCACTTTAACAAGGAGAGACCAATCTGCCTCTGTCTGCCATTAAGCTGCACAAGCCTCTTAATCTGCCCAGCACATGAGGGACATTGGCGCGGTAATGGAAACTCTCCATGCCAAAATGGGCTCTGTTATTATAACATAAAGAATGGTTATTAAAGTGTCTGGGGGACAGAGGTGTCCATCGTAATAAGCCTGAGAGCCCTGTCGCGTGCGCGCGTGCGCGCGCGTGTGTGTGTGTGTGTGTGTGTGTGTGTGTGTGTGTGTGCGTGCGTGCGTGTGCGCGCGCGCGCGTGTGTGTGTGTCATACAGGCCGTCTGGACGTGTAAAGCCCTTTTTACGACCTTCCTGCCCTTCCCTCTTTCCCAGAATAAAAGACCTGATAACCTATTTGTTCTATTTGTCCATTCTTCCTCATGTAGAGTCGGACAGGTTCATCTAGGGAGCGCTGTGGATCAGAGAGAGAGGTTGTACTGACTAGAGCTTTTCCATGGGACACATTTATACTGATAGCATATTGTGAAGGGAGGCCATCAAGTCTGGAATAGAATTGTCCATGTCTAAATAGTCATGCACTGTAGTCATCCTATTTTCACATACACATATAAAATACATAATGTATCCTTGAAAACAACACAATCACACAGTATGTCTTCAAGATCAATAGCATCATTTCTATTTCCTCAGGATGGCTAGTTGATCTGCTGGTGGCTCATTTGATCCTCTATACACACTACAGGGTCATTCTATTGCTTCATTTATCAACATGCCAGTTGCTCGCATACACTGCATAATCACAAGATGATTGATGTTCGGATCACTCAGCCTGTATAAGGAGCAGAACGTGTGACGAGACAATATGAAAGTACAAAGTTGGCTGAGGGTGTTTGTGTTGGGTTGTCATAAGCGAGTGTGAGGGGAACACAAGCAGCTATTGTTTTTGATCAGAACTTCATGGAGGCTGATCAAACATTTGTTTTTGACCCTGTGGTATGGAACAGAGGCACGGAGAAACTACTGTAATTTATCACACAGCTTCAACCTATAGATACAAGGACTTTCACGACTTTAAATAACACAAAGACTACAACGTATTGTAAGGAAGGTGTGTGTGTGGAGTGTGTATATGTGTGGGATTGCAACAAATGACCTTGCAAATCAAAAGGCAAAAATACAAAGTTGCTACACCAAGAGGTCAGAACATTTTGTGGAGTTGTAAAGAGTTGAGTTAACGGTTGAGTATATACAGCACTTACTGCACGTCTGTGATGATGTCTTCTTCTCCATCTCTGATTGGGTTAGAATCTAAATGAGCTTATCTTCCTTAAGAGGTAATACTCTAACTACGTGCCTGTGTTCGTCTGCAGTATCACACACACACACTCACTCACACACACAAACAGAGCCCCCTGCTGGAGTCCTGCCATTGATTGACTGGGGCTGAGGTCAGATAAACACACTGTGCCATGAGATTACATCCGGCAGCGCTCTCCAGAGGTGTGTGTGTGTGTGTGTGTGTGTGTGTGTGTGTGTGTGTGTGTGTGTGTGTGTGTGTGTGTGTGTGTGTGTGTGTGTGTGTGTGTGTGTGTGTGTGTGTGTGTGTGTGTGTGTGTGTGTGTGTGTGTGTGTGTGTGTGTGTGTGCGTGTGTGTGTGTGTGTGCCTGCTCAATTAGGAGAACAAACAACAGTGTGTATTTCTGGCTGTCAGAGGGGACAGGGGCTGATCAATGCCTCCCTTTGCAGGCTGCACTAGCAGCACACACACACACACACACAGCATGCTGATCAATGTGTCTCTCTGCAGGCCGTACTATTAGCAGACAGCACAGGGCAGTCTAATAACTGACGTCTGACCTTTTACTTAAATGTTTTATTATCCCGCTCTGGGCCTGGCCACTATGCTCCAGCTGTACACAGCCGAGGAGAAAAGGTGAACTTTGTTTTAACGTTCTGTAAGCGTAATAGAGATGGATCATTGTCTCCCACAGAGCACTATGGTTTGTCAGGGCTGAAGGACTAACAGCAGAGGAGGCTGAGGTCCTTTAGAAGACTGATTCATAGACTGTCACCATACTTACATCCATACATGCCATGTGTGTGAACACCACAGTGTTCTTCATGTGAATAAATCCTCCTAGCTGAAAGCAGTTCATCAGAAGACTCTGTCCTGACAGCTCTGTGCCCACAGTTAAACCAACAGGTTGACACATAAAACTCAGTAAAACTCGCTGTTCTATCTCTGTCATCACATCCAGTAGTGCTGTGTCATAGAGGTACAGTACTTCACCACCAGTGGTGTCTGTTAGGCTGCTACCCTCCAGTCTCTCCTCTTGTCAACTCTGCAGGGAGATGAGAGGATAGATCTGAGGACAGCGAGGCCCTGTGTCTCTCATCCTTGGCTGTGTTCACTTCTTCTGTTATTACTCACCCACAGACAACATCATGCTATCATTTCCATCGCTCTGTCTTGAGTGGCTGAGGGGTTGATGTGGGAGCAGGAAAGCACACATTTATCTTGATGATAAATCGACGCGAGTAGGGCGTTCAGACAGCTGTGTGTGTGTGTGTGTGCGCATGTGTTCATGTTGGGCATGACCTGCATCCAGCTGAATGTTGAAGTATTGTTGGCAGCAGCTGTTTGTCTCAGGCAATGTGCAAGCATCACAAACACTGCTTTGTCTTGATGTAAAGTTCTGAGCAGCTTCAACTTATTCAAGTGTGTAATGCGAGGACAGACACAGTGTAGTGAAATGACACCAGTCCAGTCTCTGCTGCTGCAGGTCCTGAGAAACAATACTGAATCATAGCACTGCATACCTGCATACATGTGTTTGTGGGTGTCACCTTGGGCTAGCTGAGAGAGCTCTCTAAGTGCTGATTAATGAAGTAAAAGAGGTGGAGAGAGAGAGAAAGTGTGTGTGTGTGTGTGTGTGTGTGTGTGTGTGTGTGTGTGTGTGTGTGTGTGTGTGTGTGTGTGTGTGTGTGTGTGTGTGTGTGTGTGTGTGTGTGTGTGTGTGTATGTGAGGACTGGGTGTTCCCAGCTAAAGGTCAAAGGCCTGGCAACTAATGAGCTAGGAGCAAGCAGCAGTTCAGATCACCTAACACGGACACACTCCCTACACCCATAGAGGACAGTCACCACACTGACTGATAGAGTTTATTAATACACCTGGCCTACCATAGCATTACCTTCAGACGTTTTTGCATGTCTGGATTCTGAAAAACTCCCTGAATTTATAGACAACTCCCAAGATGTGAAGACAATTACTCATTTTTCCCAACCAAAATGTATTTGTTCATCAAGTTCTCTTTAAATGATACTGACCAGTCCATGTACAGATTTAGTGTCCCCAAAGTGCTAGCTGTCATTTCAGTGGTCCTCAAAAAGAAGTAGAGCCTTTCAGTCCCTAGTACAGAATAGTATTACCTGTACAGAATAGTATTAGCTGTATAGAATAGTATTAGCTGTATAGAATAGTATTACCTGTACAGAATAGTATTACCTGCATAGAATAGCATTACCTGTATAGAATAGTATTACCTGTATAGAATAGTATTACCTGCATAGAATAGCATTACCTGTATAGAATAGTGTTACCTGTACAGAATAGTATTACCTGTATAGAATAGTATTACCTGTACAGAATAGTATTATCTGTATAGAATAGCATTACCTGTATAGAATAGTATTAGCTGTATAGAATAGTATTAGCTGTATAGAATAGCATTACCTGTATAGAATAGTATTAGCTGTATAGAATAGTATTACCTATCAAAGCACAAGGCGAGACCCAGATGCAGACCCATGGGGCGGATGGTTGGAGTCTTACAATGTTTATTAATCCAAAGGGGTAGGCAAGAGAATGGTCGTGGACAGGCAAAAAGGTCAAAACCAGCTCAGAGTCCAATAGGTACCCAAGGGCAGACAGAATCAAGGTCAGGGCAGGCAAGATGATCAGGCAGGAAAGAAGTCCAGAGTCAGTCAGGGGTCAGAACCGGGAGGACTATAAAAAGAGAATAGAAAAGGAGTACGGGGAAAAACACGCTGGTTGACTTGACTAACAAACAAGACGAACTGGCACAGAGAGACAGGAAACGCATGGATAAATACACTGGGGGAAATAAGCGACACCTGGAGGGGGTGGAGACAATCACAGGAACAGGTGAAACAGATCAGAGCGTGACTTTACCTGTAGAGAATAGTACTACCTCTATAGAATAGTATTATCTGTATAGAATACTATTATCTGTAGAGAATAGTACTACCTCTATAGAAAAGTATTACCTGTACAGAATAGAACTACCTCTATAGAAGAGTACTACCTGTATAGAATAGTATTACCTGTATAGAATAGTATTACCTGTATAGAATAGTATTACCTGTATAGAATAGTGTTACCTGTATAGAATAGTATTACCTGTATAGAATAGTGTTACCTGTATAGAATAGTATTATAAAGAATAGTATTACCTGTATAGAATAGTGTTACCTGTATAGAATAGTATTACCTGTATAGAATAGTATTACCTGTATAGAATAGTATTACCTGTATAGAATAGTATTACCTGTATAGAATAGCATTACCTGTATAGAATAGTATTACCTGTATAGAATAGTGTTACCTGTATAGAATAGTATTACCTGTATAGAATAGTATTACCTGTATAGAATAGTATTACCTGTATAGAATAGTGTTACCTGTATAGAATAGTATTACCTGTATAGACTAGTATAACCTGTATAGAATAGTATTACCTGTATAGAATAGTATTACTTGTATAGAATAGTATTACCTGTATAGAATAGTATTACCTGTATAGAATAGTATTACCTGTATAGAATAGCATTACCTGTATAGAATAGTATTACCTGTATAGAATAGTATTACCTGCATAGAATAGCATTACCTGTATAGAATAGTATTACCTGTATAGAATAGTATTACCTGTATAGAATAGTGTTACCTGTATAGAATAGTATTACCTGTATAGAATAGTATTACCTGTATAGAATAGTATTACCTGCATATAATAGCATTACCTGTATAGAATAGTATTACCTGTATAGAATAGTATTACCTGCATAGAATAGCATTACCTGTATAGAATAGTATTACCTGTATAGAATAGCATTACCTGTATAGAATAGTGTTACCTGTATAGAATAGTATTACCTGTATAGAATAGTATTACCTGTATAGAATAGTATTACCTGTATAGAATAGCATTACCTGTATAGAATAGTATTACCTGTATAGAATAGTATTACCTGTATAGAATAGTATAACCTGTATAGAATAGTGTTACCTGTATAGAATAGTATTACCTGTATAGAATAGTATTACCTGTATAGAATAGTATTACCTGTATAGAATAGCATTACCTGTATAGAATAGTATTACCTGTATAGAATAGTATTACCTGTATAGAATAGCATTACCTGTATAGAATAGTATTACCTGTATAGAATAGTATTACCTGCATAGAATAGCATTACCTGTATAGAATAGTATTACCTGTATAGAATAGTATTACCTGTATAGAATAGTGTTACCTGTATAGAATAGTATTACCTGTATAGAATAGTATTACCTGTATAGAATAGTATTACCTGCATATAATAGCATTACCTGTATAGAATAGTATTACCTGTATAGAATAGTATTACCTGCATAGAATAGCATTACCTGTATAGAATAGTATTACCTGTATAGAATAGCATTACCTGTATAGAATAGTGTTACCTGTATAGAATAGTATTACCTGTATAGAATAGTATTACCTGTATAGAATAGTATTACCTGTATAGAATAGCATTACCTGTATAGAATAGTATTACCTGTATAGAATAGTATTACCTGTATATAATAGTATTACCTGTATAGAATAGTGTTACCTGTATAGAATAGTATTACCTGTATAGAATAGTATTACCTGTATAGAATAGTATTACCTGTATAGAATAGTATTACCTGTATAGAATAGTATTACCTGTATAGAATAGCATTACCTGTATAGAATAGTATTACCTGTATAGAATAGTATTACCTGTATAGAATAGTATTACCTGTATAGAATAGTATTACCTGTATAGAATAGTATTACCTGTATAGAATAGTATTACCTGTATAGAATAGTATTACCTGTATAGAATAGTATTACCTGTATAGAATAGCATTACCTGTATAGAATAGTATTACCTGTATAGAATAGTATTACCTGTATAGAATAGTATTACCTGTATAGAATAGTATTACCTGTATAGAATAGTATTACCTGTATAGAATAGCATTACCTGTATAGAATAGTATTACCTGTATAGAATAGTATTACCTGTATAGAATAGTATTACCTGTATAGAATAGTATTACCTGCATAGAATAGTATTACCTGTATAGAATAGTATTACCTGTATAGAATAGTATTACCTGTATAGAATAGTATTACCTGTATAGAATAGCATTACCTGTATAGAATAGTATTACCTGTATAGAATAGTATTACCTGTATAGAATAGTATTACCTGTATAGAATAGTATTACCTGTATAGAATAGTATTACCTACAGTGGTTGCTCAACTAAAAGTTTTGAGATTATGCTGTGGTACTTAGAGGTCATTTGTGGTTTAGTACGGTACCCTGCGTCACTACTTCATTGCTCCAGACCACCACAAGGGGGAGTTAGAGCACTGATTATGCTTTTGGTCCCACGGCTATGTGTCTCTAACTGACAATGAATCTGCGACATAAACCAAGTAGAAACTGATAATTGTGCCCGGCTTCAAAATTGAATTTCAATTAACTGAATGAGGAGGATGAAGAAGGTGATTGAATTTAGAACAATAGTGTAAGAATTGCTATTCCTCTGTCCTGCACGCTCACACCCTGAAAAATACTCTTATTTTGTTGTTTCCACTCGTCAGTATTACTTACTTAAACTGTTGTTACACTAAGGTTCTTATTCTAAGAAAAACGAAAATGTTCAATTATATTCCATGAAATTCTTAAGATATGTGTGTTGACTCAATATAAGCAAGTGATGTCTGCTAAACAATCAAGTTGATGGCACAGTCATATAGCCTCGGCACCTACATAAAGCTGAGTGACTGATTCATTCATGGTTTTGGATTTTTTTTAAACAAGTACCAACATTCTTTCTAATGTTTTGGTTATCCTGACCTGGACACCATGTATTATAATAGTCCATTATGGCCTATTAGCAGGACAATAGACTCACCATGTATTATAATAGTCCATTATGGGTTGTTAGCAGGACAATAGACTCACCATGTATTATAATAGTCCATTATGGGTTGTTAGCAGGACAATAGACTCACCATGTATTATAATAGTCCATTATGGGTTGTTAGCAGGACAATAGACTCACCATGTTTAATAATAGTCCATTATGGCCTATTAGCAGGACAATAGACTCACTATGTATTATAATAGTCCATTATGGCCTATTAGCAGGACAATAGACTCACCATATATTATAATAGTCCATTATGGGTTGTTAGCAGGACAATAGACTCACCATGTATTATAATAGTCCATTATGGCCTATTAGCAGGACAATAGACTCACCGTATATTATAATAGACCATTATGGGTTGTTAGCAGGACAATAGACTCACCATGTATTATAATAGTCCATTATGGCCTATTAGCAGGACAATAGACTCTTGCCAACACCTCTCTGTATTTTGATACTTTGTGCAAGACAATTGATCAGCATTAAAACCCTTGTGAATGAGTGGGGAAACGGTCTTAGACTCTGCATCGCAGTGCAAACTGTGTTGCTGGTTCGATACCCGTGCCGGCCATGACCGGGAGACCTGTGGGACATAGTTTTCATCAAGCCAGCTTCTTTCTATGGTGCTACCCATTCCAGGGTTAGGACCGTAACCATCAGAACACTTGAAAATGAGCCAGAGCTGAGAGGTTCACCAAAACTAAAGGTATTTTGCTTTCAGTGCATTTTCTTTAAAAAAAATACACAGTATGCCCATCAATGTGTAGGCATACTGTGTAATCAAATGGATAATTAAATAAAGGTGAAAAAATATACAATAAAAAATAAATTGTACTAAAAACGTAAATGTGTTTTTGCAGAGCATACAACCATGCCGACAACTATACGTGGAGATCAGTGGACAAAGATTGGACAACGGGCCGCACCGAAAAAATACAGGGTTGCCAAGAAAGCGGTTTGTTTCGCTAGATTCTTAAAATGTGCATTTGTGTTTTGGAGTCACTTTTAATTCTCAATTG
>NC_034175.2:58553102-58590602 GCF_002021735.2 Oncorhynchus kisutch | reverse complement strand
ATTCCGTTTCTCCAAACGTCAAATTTAGAAGGTTTACAATAGAGTTAAGTTTGGCATCCGTTCCGGCATTTAGTGTCTACCACTGGAATTGAACATACGAATTTCAGATTTGACCTTTGGATCTGGAATCATAGGATTTTGCCAATCTGCCATCGCCGTCCACAACACCTGAGCTAATCCCAAGCCTACTTCATGGTAATAGCGCTCACTGTTACCCCTAGCTGTTATTTTATTTATTTAACTAGGCAAGTCAGTTAAGAACAAATGATTATTTACAATGACGCCCTTGGAACAGTGGGTTATCTGCCTTGTTCAGGGGCAAAACGACATATTTTCATCTCATCAGCTCAAGGATTCAATCCAGCAACCTTTCGATTAAATGCCCAACACTCTAACCACTAGGCTACCTGCCACCCCTAGTGGCTGGTTTTGAAGGCATTTCCCGTCATCCTCTGGACAGACGTCCAATTTCGATGTCAATCTTGAGTGATCTGCCTGGGTAAACCTGGTGGTGCTGTGGTCCAGGTGTGAGTGATGAGAGGACCTACACATTGAGACAGGAGGGGATCAGAGGGGGAATCTAACACCGAAGAAGTATTTTATTCTGATTCATAGAGACATTCTGCTTTTCATTCTTTGGAATCTGGCAATTGTGTAAAATGGTAGCCTATTCTAATGCCATCATAACAGATACAGTCACTTCTTGGGAGGCAGACATATAGAATGAAGTGGTATTAAATTGTGTTCATAACAGCAAAACATAGTGATATGTTGTATAAACGACAACATTTACATTTTAGTCATTTAGCAGATCCTCTAATCCAGAGCGACATACAATTAGTGCATTCATTTTAAGATAGCTAGCTGAGACAACCACAAATCACAGTCGTAGCAAGTACATTTTCCCCCAATAATGTAGTTATCAGCAAAGTCAGTGGCAGTAGGAAAGACAAGGACAGGTATGTTTTATTCGTTTTGTGGGATTTATTTCACATACTCTTTGAAGAGGTAGTGTTTCAAACATTTTCAGAAAATGGGCAGGGACTCAGCTGTCCGGACGTTAGGGGGAAGCTTTTTTCATGATTGGGTTAGGCCAGGACAGAGAAGAGCTTTGACTGAGCTGAATGGGATCTGACCCCCTGTAGGGGTGGGAGGGCCAAGAGACCAGAGGTGGCAGAATGGAGTGCTTGGGTTGGGGTGTAGGGATTGAGCATAACCTGAAGGTATGGAGAGACAGTTCCCCCCCTAATTAAGCTCTGTAAAGTTGCATTTTAAATGGCCTACTCAGGTTCTCTTGTTCTAGTCTATAACATCTAGATGATGATCAACCAGGGAGTTCTGATGTGTGTTCTATATGTGAAGAATTCCTCAGTGTCTCGAACCTCAGACAAACCATGACCTTTTCATCCTTCAGACAGACTGCATGTTGGCAGTTTTCATAACCTCTGACCTTATTGAAACACCTAACATTTTCTTCCTCTCATCTCTCCCATCTCTCCTCTCCCTTCATCATCCCCCCTCTCTCCATTTCTCTCTTTGTGGTGCAGTAGATATAACAGATTGACTGTATCCTCCAGCTGCTTTGATCCCACTGAAGACAGTGAACTGCTGGGGATCTCGGGCACCCACTGCCCCGTCTAATGCTATAGATTACTGTCTTCCTCTACTCTTTCTATCGTTCTATATCTTTTTTTGTCGGTCTCCCTTTTCTGTTTTCATTACCTCTCAATCTATTCTTAGAAGTCTTACCAGCTGTCCGTGTCTCTTTTCCCCCTCCACTCGCTCCATGATTTCCCTTTCCTAATTTTTCTCTCCACCTTTCTCCATCCCTCCCTGCCTCTCTTGTTAGATTGAACCTTGTCTTTGAGTCCTCTGCAAAGAGGAGGGGTTTTCCTAAATGGGGGCACCCAGGAATTGATTCGCAGAGTGAACTTTGTTCCAGGTTATGAGCTCAGCGTGTGAGGTCACTGAAATCCATGACTCTGAAGATCCACTGGGGATTTACTGTGAGACCCACCTAATGTTGAGCTGGGAGAAAGACTGGAATCAATCTATAGCAAATACCGTACTCATAAACAAGAAAAACAAACAGCAACATATGGAGGCCATTTTTCACCCTACAGATGATGCTTCAGAGCAGATACATGTGTGGAGTACATCATCATCATCATCATCCTATACCTAAGTGAGCCAATCATCAATAATAATTACCTCATGACTGGTCCATTTAGCCCAGGCAATCAGGGCTTAATTTAATTGCCACATGTCTAATTAGTGCTATCCTTTCTAATTACCATCAGGCTGTAACTACAGATAGACTCCTCTCCTGTCTATCCAGTATCCAGACTACACTCTTCAACTAATCAAATCAAATGTTATTTATCACATGCAACAAATACTGTGAAATGCTTGCTTATCAAATCAAATCAAATGTTATTTGTCACATACACATGGTTAGCAGATGTTAGTGCGAGTGTAGCGAAATGCTTGTGCTTCTAGTTCCGACAATGCAGTAATAACCAACAAGTAATCTAGCTAACAATTCCAAAACTACTACCTTATAGACACAAGTGTAAGGGGATAAAGAATATGTACATAAAGATATATGAATGAGTGATGGTACAGAGCGGCATAGGCAAGATACAGTAGATGGTATTGAGTGCAGTATATACATATGAGATGAGTATGTAAACAAAGTGGCATAGTTAAAGTGGCTAGTGATACATGTATTACATAAGGATGCAGTAGATGATATAGAGTACAGTATATACGTATACATATGAGATGAATAATGTAGGGTATGTAAACATTATATTAGGTAGCATTGTTTAAAGTGGCTAGTGATATATTTTACATCATTTCCCATCAATTCCCATTATTAAAGTGGCTGGAGTTGAGTCAGTGTGTTGGCAGCAGCCACTCAATGTTAGTGGTGGCTGTTTAACAGTCTGATGGCCTTGAGATAGAAGCTGTTTTTCAGTCTCTCGGTCCCAGCTTTGATGCACCTGTACTGACCTCGCCTTCTGGATGATAGCGGGGTGAACAGGCAGTGGCTCGGGTGGTTGTTGTCCTTGATGATCTTTATGGCCTTCCTGTGACATCGGGTGGTGTAGGTGTCCTGGAGGGCAGGTAGTTTGTCCCCGGTGATGCGTTGTGCAGACCTCACTACCCTCTGGAGAGCCTTACGGTTGTGGGCGGAGCCGTTGCCGTACCAGGCGGTGATACAGCCCGACAGGATGCTCTCGATTGTGCATCTGTAGAAGTTTGTGAGTGCTTTTGGTGACAAGCCAAATTTCTTCAGCCTCCTGAGGTTGAAGTGGTGCTGCTGCGCCTTCTTCACGATGCTGTCTGTGTGGGTGGACCAATTCAGTTTGTCTGTGACGTGTACGCCAAGGAACTTAAAACTTACTACCCTCTCCACTACTGTTCCATCGATGTGGATAGGGGGGTGTTCCCTCTGCTGTTTCATCTCCTTAATTTTGTTGACGTTGAGTGTGAGGTTATTTTCCTGACACCACACCCCGAGGGCCCTCACCTCCTCCCTGTAGGCCGTCTCGTCGTTGTTGGTAATCAAGACTACCACTGTTGTGTCGTCCGCAAACTTGATGATTGAGTTGGAGGCGTGCGTGGCCACGCAGTCGTGGGTGAACAGGGAGTACAGGAGAGGGCTCAGAACGCACCCTTGTGGGGCCCCAGTGTTGAGGATCAGCGGGGTGGAGATGTTGTTGCCTACCCTCACCACCTGGGGGCGGCCCGTCAGGAGGTATTCCTCTTGTCCAGATGGGTTAGGGCAGTGTCCAGTGTGGTTGAGATTGCATCGTCTGTGGACCTATTTGGGCGGTAAGCAAATTGGAGTGGGTCTAGGGTGTCAGGTAGGGTGGAGGTGATATGGTCCTTGACTAGTCTCTCAAAGGACTTCATGATGACGGAAGTGAATGCTACGGGGCGGTAGTCGTTTAGCTCAGTTACCTTAGCTTTCTTGGGAACAGGAACAATGGTGGCCCTCTTGAAGCATGTGGGAACAACAGACTGGGATAGGGATTGATTGAATATGTCCGTAAACACACCAGCCAGCTGGTCTGCGCATGCTCTGAGGGCGCGGCTGGGGATGCCGTCTGGGCCTGCAGCCTTGCGAGGGTTGACACGTTTAAATGTTTTCCTCACGTCGGCTGCAGTGAAGGAGAGTCCGCATGTTTTAGTTGCGGGCCGTGTCAGTGGCACTGTATTGTCCTCAAAGCGGGCAAAAAAGTTATTTAGTCTGCCTGGGAGCAAGACATCCTGGTCCGTGACGGGGCTGGTTTTCTTTTTGTAATCCGTGATTGACTGTAGACCCTGCCACATACCTCTTGTGTCTGAGCCGTTGAATTGAGATTCTACTTTGTCTCTATACTGACGCTTAGCTTGTTTGATTGCCTTGCGGAGGGAATAGTTACACTGTTTGTATTCGGTCATGTTTCCGGTCACCTTGCCCTGATTAAAAGCAGTGGTTCGCGCTTTCAGTATCACGCGAATGCTGCCATCAATCCACGGTTTCTGGTTTGGGAATGTTTTAATCGTTGCTATGGGAACGACATCTTCAACGCATGTTCTAATGAACTCGCTCACCGAATCAGCGTATTCGTCAGTGTTGTTGTCTGACGCAATACGAAACATATCCCAGTCCACGGGATGGAAGCAGTCTTGGAGTGTGGAATCAGATTGGTCGGACCAGCGTTGAACAGACCTCAGCGTGGGAGCTTCTTGTTTTAGTTTCTGTCTGTAGGCAGGGATCAACAAAATGGAGTCGTGGTCAGCTTTTCCGAAAGGAGAGCGGGGCAGGGCCTTATATGCGTCGCGGAAGATGGAATAGCAATGATCCAAGGTTTTTCCAGCCCTGGTTGCGCAATTGATATGCTGATAAAATTTAGGGAGTCTTGTTTTCAGAATAGCCTTGTTAAAATCCCCAGCTACAATGAATGCAGCCTCCGGATATATGGATTCCAGTTTGCAAAGAGTCAAATAAAGTTCGTTCAGAGCCATCGATGTGTCTGCTTGGGGGGGAATATATACGGCTGTGATTATAATCGAAGAGAATTCCCTTGGTAGATAATGCGGTCGACATTTGATTGTGAGGAATTCTAAATCAGGTGAACAGAAGGACTTGAGTTCCTGTATGTTGTTGTGGCCACACCACGTCACGTTAACCATGAAGCATAGGCCCCCGCCCCTCTTCTTACCAGAAAGATGTTTGTTTCTGTCGGCGCGATGCGTGGAGAAACCAGCTGGCTGCACCGACTCCGATAGCGTCTCTCCAGTGAGCCATGTTTTCGTGAAGCAAAGAACGTTACAGTCTCTGATGTCCCTCTGGAATGCTACCCTTGCTCGGATTTCATCAACCTTGTTGTCAAGAGACTGGACATTGGCGAGGAGAATGCTAGGGAGTGGTGCAAGATGTGCCCGTCTCCGGAGTCTGACCAGAAGACCGCTTCGTTTTCCCCTTTTATGAAGTCGTTTTTTGGGTTCGCCGACTGGGATCCATTCCGTTGTCCTGGGTGAAAGGCAGAACACAGGATCCGCTTCGCGAAAGTCATATTCTTGGTCGTATGTTCAGTAGTTCTTCTCGACTGTATGTAATGAAACCTAAGATGACCTGGGGTACTAGTGTAAGAAATAACACATAAAAAAACAAAAAACTGCATAGTTTCCTAGGAACGCGAAGTGAGGCGGCCATCTCTGTCGGCGCCGGAAGTAAACATGAGCCCTTCCCAACGATGCAAGTAAAAATATTAACACAAGAGGAATAAAACACTCAAGAATGAAGCTATATATAGGGAGAATGTACTGGGCCATCCGCATCCCCTTCTGTAGTGCTTTGCTGTAGAGGGTGGTGCATTTACCCTACCAAGCGGTGATGCAGCTCGTCAAGATACTCTCAATGGTTCAGCTGTAGAACCTTTTGAGGATCCGAGCGCCTATGCCATATCTTTTCTGCCTCATGATTGGGAAGAGGTGTTGTCATGCCCTCTTCATGACTGTGAAGGTGTGTGTTGAGTCCTTAGTGATGTGGATGCCAAGGAACTTGAAGTTCTCTACCCGCACCACTACAACCCTGTCGTCCTGGCGCCACATTGCCTAGTCTCTGACCTTCTCCCTGTAGATTGTCTCATCATCGTCAGTGATCAGGCCTACGACGGTCATGTTGTCAGCAAACTTGGTGTTAGACTCATACATGGCCACGCAGTCATGGGTGAACAGGGAGTACAAGAGGGGATTAAGCATGCACCCCTGAGGGGCTCCCGTGTTGAGGGTGAGAGTGGTGGAGATGTTGTTGCCTACCCTCACAACCTGAGGCCGGCCCATCAGGAAGTCCAGGATCCAGTTGCAGAGGGAAGTGTTAAGTCCCAGTGTCATGAGCTTGGTGATGAGCATGGAGGGGACTATGGTGTTGATGGCAGGTTATCTTGGAAATCTTGGGAACAGGGACAATGGTAGTCAGCTTGAAACATGTTGGGAATAACGACTGAGTCAAGGAGAGATGTCAGTGAAGAAACTTGCTCTGAGAACTTTCTTGCGGGACTCAGTGTTGTTTTCTTCGAAGCGAGCATAAAAGGAAATTAGCTCGTTTGGTAGTTCTGCGTTACTGGGCATCTCACGTCTGGGTTTCCCTTTGTAATCTGTTATCATCTGCTAACCTTGCAACATCTGACGAGCGTCGGAGCCAGTGTAATAGGATTCCACCTTCCTACGTTGTCCTTTTGCATTTGTTATGTCTTGTCAGAGGTCGTAGCGATATTTCTTGAATGCGTCCATATCTGTGTTCTGTTATTTGTAAGCGTTAGCTCTAACCTTTAGCCCAGCATGGATATTGCATGTAATCCATGGTTTATGGTTTGGATACATTCGTAAAGTCACTGTGGGGGTGACGTTGTCTATGCACTGATTGATGAAGCCCATGACTGATGTCGAGAACTTGGGACTATAAGTTTCTATCTGTAAAAATGTGATTTTATTTCAGTATTTACACTGTCTCTATGCACACTCACAGGGCCGTACACGCTCACACACTGTCAGTCCATCATTTGCTCACCCACACATAATATGCACATACATTTATACTGACTCCACACACCTGCACACCCACTCACATGCAATCTGCTGCTACTCTGTATATCTTATATTCTGTTGCATCGTCACCTTACCCCAATACATGTCTACCTCCATCACTCCAGCATCCCTGTACATGTAAATATGGTATTGGAACATACTTTTATAATATTTCCTGTGTTTATTATACTTATTTTATTGTGTATTTCATATTTCTTATTCTTATTTCTCATGTTTGTTTTTTTCTAGTAATACATTGTTATTAATTATCGCATTGTTGGGTTTCGAGTTTTAAAGAAAGGTATTTCACTGTACTTGTGCATGTGACCTTAAAACTTGTCAGCAATATTTATATATTGTATTCTTTTGAAATAAACGCAGAATATGTCGACATCATCATCAGACCATTTTATTGTTAAACTACATAGTAACGTAAAACGTTTTTTAGAGCTGTATTACTTTTTTGTATTTGGAAATCATTTCCAGGTGTCCTGTTAAATATTTGCAGAGATGCCATTTTTCAGCCTCTTTGGAACCTAGGTGAATTTACCTTTTTTTATTGCTATGTCTGTCTAACTTGCTGAATGCTTGATTTGGGTCACCTGCTAAAATAATAGTTCCTGTCTGGGTTTGATCTAATATAGCTTGAATTCTATCTAAGAACACCAGGTATGCCACTGGGTGGATATACAATGAAATCAACATGTATTTCCCCCATGTAAGGTACAATTCAAAATGAGAAAATGTCCTTCTTGGTCCGTGTGCTGGGATATATGGGAAAAGGGTGTATTCTTATTCATCAGGATGCCTACACCTCTGCTGTTACTACAGTAGGTGGCAGCATACGCCACTCCAACTCAGCTCATCTTCATTTTTTAAATATAGCTCTTGCAGCAAAACCACAACTGCTGACAATCTCTTTAAATGTTGAGGAACCTGTGCACTTTCCATGTAATAAGTTGAAATTTGTTGGCCTTTACGAAAGTGAACCTTGTCTGTTCCATCTGCCATTGAAGAACCAGATGAAACCTTTTGTCATATGACATGTCGCTGAACATCCCATGGATATGGAAGAGGCATAGTATACACTGCATATATAAAACGTGTGAGCATGTATGGTGAGCAAACGTTTAATGCTGCAATATGTCACTTTTTGGGCGACCCGACCAAAATTAACATAGACATGTGATTTTAGATCTGTAATTTTCCTTGAAAGCAAGTCTACGTAGTGATAGAGCTGTTCTATGTGCACTATTTCAATGCTTCCCATTCTTCAGTTTAGTTTTTGTGTCTTATACTTTCGTTTTGGGACACCAGCTTCAAAATAGCTGAAAATACAATATTTTTGGTTATGGAAAATACATTTTAAAGAGGTTTAGATGGTACAATGATTTCCACACTCTTGAGTGATTGTTTTGTCACATGACCTTATTTGCCTAATTTCAGTTTTTCAACAACTACTTTTTTAACAACAGATTGTTGTAACGGATCTCGTCCTCCTCTTCAATGCGCAGCGTGGTAATATAATAATAATAATTATGTTAAATCATAATGTTTAATCAAACACAACAGAACACTGGAACAAAACAATAAACGTGAATAAACTAAACAGTCTCGTGTGGCAACACACACTGACACGGAAGACAAACACCCACAACTCAAAAGTGAAACCAGGCTACCTAAGTATGATTCTCAATCAGGGACAACAATTGACAGCTGCCTCTGATTGAGAACCATACTAGGCCAAACACAGAAATCCCAAATTATAGAAAAACTAACATAGACAACCCACCCAACTCACGCCCTGACCATACTAAAACATAACAAAGGATCTAAGGTCAGAATGTGACAATTGTAGCAGTTTGTTTGTTTTGGTGAGCATTGAGAGTATGTTTTCCTGGATATCCTTTAGCTGTTCATTACTCTCGTTTGCTTCTTCAAGTTGCTCATTGGCTTCCCCCAGAGGAAAAGACATGGCTTGTTGGATTTGTGTCATCGCGCCACTTTACCAACTGATTGGTTCGCTGTTGTACATAACTGACCGCTCACTCACCCAGTTCCTTGGGATATGTTGATTTATCGATTTAAAAGGCTTAATTTGAACTTTGTTGTCTGGTTTCTACATATCTATATATGTACAGTATATTTTGTCTGTACAAAACAGAGCTCCTCACACCCCATGGGTCCTATCGGTGTGCACATGCTAAATAATCATAATCTGATTAGTGTTCTGTAATTATTCATTCTTTTAAATCCTACTCAAATCTCATTTTCACCTCATTTAACACCTGATTTACTTAACAAAAAGTACATCTCAATACTGTAGGTCCAGTTATCTTCATGACATGGCACAAGCGGGGTGGGGGTGGGGGGGGGCTTTCCTCTTTTGTTCTCTGTTGCTCATCTATTGTTGAATTTGTAGGTTTTATTACGACAAACATCTGTGAACGATCCCCAGCAGTGGAAATAAAGCAGTGTGCTAGTCCAATATTACTGGACTAACACACTCACTGGCTGACTAACCTTTTCAAGAACGGTATCCCTTGGCCTTGGGTAGCAGCAGCAGATCATTTAACTGTCTTTGTCCTGTGCGAAATACATTTATTCAGTGAGTCCAGATTATTATTGTTTTCTGCTGGCTGCATTATTGTATCAACCTAGCTAGCTAATGTTAGCTAGCTAGTTATCTAGGCAACTAAAGATAATGTTAGTAGTTGTGTTAGCTATAGATTTGGTCATTCTAGATAGTTTTAAAGGAAGACTATACTGATTTTAGTAACTGATTTTATTAACACATTCCTTGTTTTCCAAGAAATTTGAGTTTGCTCTCTCATGAGGCAGGCAACCAGGCATGCAGGAGAGGAAGGTTGTCATTAGTTACCACAGTCAAAATTGATATATCGTAAAAATGAGGCTCTGTAGATTGTAACTAGGAGACTACTGTGACTAACAAGTGAATCCACCTGTCGCAGCGAACATGGGGTTACCGCATTAAATCTCAGGGACAAGGTTATATTCACTAGACAAAACAGAGGCAAATGGGCTGAAATTGGTGGACGTACTATGTCAACTTGTCCTATAAGAAACACCTGCTTTCTCTTCCTTTGCAAAATGTTTTTTAAATGTTTTATTCTATAACATGAATTAATGAATATATCTGGTAAACACATTTGATGCTGCTGCTTTGAAAGGGGTGTGGCGATGTCACACCAGATTGAAAAGTGCTGGGACAAATTCTGTCTCACCATACATTTTCCAGCGGCTCTGAACCTACATGGCAAGTATAGACCGTGTATTGTGTTCCCTAAAGGTTACAGTACATGCATACTTGCCCAGTACATGCATACTTACCCACTGTGACCGCTGCTCTGGAGAAGACATGCGTAATGCTCTCTGCCCACTCTTGTTGGGCGATGGAAACACAAACAACATCCACAACCACTCAAAAAACACCACACCCTCCCAGCATCCCGATGAGCAAGTTTCCATCCCCTATTTTTTATTAACTTACATTTTTTACATTTACAGTGCCTTGCGAAAGTATTCGGCCCCCTTGAACTTTGCGACCTTTTGCCACATTTCAGGCTTCAAACATAAAGATATAAAACTGTATTTTTTTGTGAAGAATCAACAACAAGTGGGACACAATCATGAAGTGGAACGACATTTATTGGATATTTCAAACTTTTTTTTTTTTTTTTCAGACCTGAGTCCAATCGAGAATCTGTGGAAAGAACTGAAAACTGCTGTTCACAAATGCTCTCCATCCAACCTCACTGAGCTCGAGCTGTTTTGCAAGGAGGAATGGGAAAAAATTTCAGTCTCTCGATGTGCAAAACTGATAGAGACATACCCCAAGCGACTTACAGCTGTAATCGCAGCAAAAGGTGGCGCTACAAAGTATTAACTTAAGGGGGCTGAATAATTTTGCACGCCCAATTTTTCAGTTTTTGATTTGTTAAAAAGGTTTGAAATATCCAATAAATGTCGTTCCACTTCATGATTGTGTCTCACTTGTTGTTGATTCTTCACAAAAAAATACAGTTTTATATCTTTATGTTTGAAGCCTGAAATGTGGCAAAAGGTCGCAAAGTTCAAGGGGGCCGAATACTTTCGCAAGGCACTGTACATCATTTAGCAGACACTCTTATCCAGAGCAACTTACAGTAGTGAGTGCATACATTTTAACACTTTTTAATACTGGTCCCCCGTGGGAATTGAACAAACAACCCTGGTGCTGCAAGTGCCAACCTCTCCCAACTCAAATCCTTACCCTAAACCGGGTCCGTAACCTAAACCCTTCCCTCTTTTTAATTGTATCTTCTTGATTTTTCCTCTTTACATTTAACTATGCAATAAAGTTTGTTTTAATTCAAATCAAGTCGCAGAAGGCAAAGCAGGATTTCTACCCCCATCCCCCTTGCCCCTTGCCAAACCTCACCCTCAACTGGACAGACACTGAGAAGAGGGGTAGAAAAGGGCTATTCCAAAAAACTTCACGTCTCTGTACTTACTACAGGTTCTACAACTATTCTTTTTCAGACCTCAGTCCTACCTATCTACAGGTTATGGAAAATATGCTCTTAGGAAAAACCAAGCATTTTGGCCTGTCAGTAGAAAGGATCTCAGGGTTCAGCTGTATTCCCCTCAGCCAATCAATTAGCCAGATCAGAGAACCTTCATCCTGCCAAGGGGGAGAGGTGGAGGGGAGATGGGGCGGGAGAGCCAGAGGAGATGAGGAGAAGGGTGGATGTTGGGGTGAGGGTGGCTGACAAGGTGAGAATACACCAGGGGGAAAAGATAGAGAGACTTATATAGGGATGAAGATGAGCAGAGCGATGTTAACCTCTGTTTTCTTTTCTTAGACAGAACCAGTCTTCACAGTTTACCATATAGAGAGGAAGGATTTGGTATTTGGTATCAGCATTCCAAAGTCAACCCTACATCATGTTAGTCTAACAGACTCGGATCGAACCTGGGTCTGCACCGCTCTTTAGGTGAAACTGACTGCTGATATTGTTTCCCTCTTGGTGGGGAAGAGTGAGCTCTGTTTGGCTTTGAGTGTGCACCGGTTGCTCGCTATTCCTGTCACCATGACCTCTGGGTGAACCTGTTGTTCCTCATTTGCATAGGGCACTGAACTGACAGCTCATCAGCTTACAGGGTTCATACACATATTCCTCTCAATCTCTCTTGCTTTCACTCCCTCTAGACTTCTCGTTTTACCTCTTTCTTCCTGTCTCTCCATCTCTCAAGCCCTCATTTCTGTGCTTTCTGTCACCTGAAGCTGCATGGCAAATGGTCCTGGAACACAAGGAAAGCACAAAGGACAATGTCAAAGGACTTGTCAGTCCTTCCCCTTCTGAGAGGCCAAAATGTATCTCTCTGTTCCATTATTCAGAGAACTAACTATTGAATATGTGATAGAATAATACTATAGTATCCATGTTTGGTATCTATAGCTATGATGCTATCTGTATGGATGTATGATCTCTGTGCTAACTTGTGTCTGTACAGGTTGAACTCTAAATTACTCCACGCAAAGAGGTTTTATGGAATTCTGTCTTATTTACATTGTTCTCATCCCACACCAGAGCCCTTAGATGCTATGCTACCCTGTGGAGATTGGGCCTTGGTGGTCTTGGTATACTCGGTATTGTTTGATTGGTCAATGGTTGTTGGTTTTGGGTGAAGGTGGCTAAACCTTCAGATTTTATAAATGGAACTAAATACCTGTGTTCTCATTCTTATCCTGTATCCAGTCGATAGAGGAAGGTTGTATGATCAATTCTAATTTCCTAGGCCTCTGGCCTAGTAGGCATGTCTTTGTTCATGCTTTGTCTTGTAAGTTAACCTTAGGATCTATATGCCTAGAATAATGCTTTGTTAATGTCAGTATTTCCTTGTAAACTTCAGCTTTATGCCTTGTGTGTAAATCAATTAATTTGACAAAGTAATTAAATACACTTAGTATTTAGAATTCCATTCTCAGACATTTCTTGATTGCGTATTACTGTAACTCAACCATAGTGTTTTTGCATATTTCTATTTATCTTATGGAGTCAGATAATTCCTTTAATAGACCAATTATTTAGTCTCATTATGAGTCACATGTGAGGTAAATGTAATATACAGGGCATTCTGAAAGAATTTTCCCCTCATCAGTCTACACACAATACCTCACAATGACAAAGCAAAAGCAGTTTTTTTGTGTAAATTTATCAAAAATAAAAAACTGATCACATTTACATAAGTATTCAGACCCTTTACTGAGATCTTTGTTGAAGCACCTTTGGCAGTGATTACAGCCTGAGTCTTCTGGGGTATGACACTATAAATTTGGCAAACCTGTTTTTGGTGTGTTTCTCCCATTCTTCTCTGCAGATCCTCTCAAGCTCTGTCAGGTTGGATGGTAGTGTCACTGCACAGCTATTTACAGGCCTATCCAGAGATGTTCGATCGGGTTCAAGTCCAGGTTCTGGCTGGGCCACTCAAGGACATTCAGAGACTTGTCCCAAAGCCACTCCTATGTTATCTTGGCTATGTGCTTAGGGTCGTTGACCAGTTGGAAGGTGAACCTTCAACAGTCTGAGATCCGGAACAGGTTTTTGCACTGGAGCAGGTTTTCATCAAGGATCTCTCAGTACTTTGTTCCATTCATCTTTCCCTCAATTCTGACTCGTCTCCCAGTTCCTGCTGCTGAAAAACATACCCACAGCATGATGCTGCCACCACAATGCTTCACCATAAGGATGGTATTGGACAAGTGATGAGGGATGCCTGGTTTCCTCCAGACGTGACGCTTGGCATTCAGGCCAAAGAGTTCAATCTTGGTTTCATCAGACCAGAGAATCTTGTTTCTCATGGTCTGAGAATCCGTAACTTGCCATTTGGCAAACCCCAAGTGGGCTGTTGTGTCTTTTACTGAGGAGTGACTTCAATCTGACCACTCTACCATAAAAGCCTGATTGGTAGAGTTCTGCAGAGATGGTTGTCCTTCTGGAAGGTTCTCCCCTCTCCACAGAGGAACTCTGGAGCTCTGTCAGGGTGACCATCGGGTACTTGGTCACCTCCCGGACACAGGCACTTCTCCCTCGATTGCTCAGTTTGGCCGGGCGGTCAGCTCTAGGAAGTCTTGGTGGTTCCAAACTTCTCCCATTTAAGAATGATGGAGGCCACTGTGTTCTTGGGGACCTTCAATGCTGCAGAAATATTTTGGTACCCTTCCCCAGATCTGTGCCTCGACACAATCCTGTCTCGGAGTTCTACGGCTAATTCCTTCGACCTCCCGGCTTGATTTTTGGTCTGACATGCACTGTCAACTGTGGGACCTTATATATCAATCAATCAAATGTATTTATAAAGCCCTTCTTACATCAGCTGATGTCACAAAGTGCTGTACAGAAACCCAGCCTAAAACCCCAAACAGCAAGTAATGCAGGTGTAGAAGCACGGTGGCAAGGAAAAACTCCCTAGAAAGGCCAGAACCTAGGAAGAAACCTAGAGAGGAACCAGGCTATGAGGGGTGGCCAGTCCTCTTCTGGCTGTGCCGGGTGGAGATTATAACAGAACATGGCCAAGATGTTCAAAGGTTCATAGATGACCAGCAGGGTCAAATAAAAATAATCACAGTGGTTGTCGAGGGTGCAACAAGTCAGCACCTCAGGAGTAAATGTTGGTTGGCTTTTCATAGCCGATCATTGAGAGTATCTCTACTGCTCCTGCTGTCTCTAGAGAGCAGGTCTGGGAAAGGTAGCACGTCCGGAGAACAGGTCAGGGTTCCATAACCGCAGGCAGAACAGTTGAAACTTGATCAGCAACACGGTCAGGTGGACTGGGGACAGCAAGGAGTCATCAGGACAGGTAGTCCTGAGGCATGGTCCTAGGGCTCAGGTCCTCAGAGAGAGAGAGAAAGAAAGAGAGAAAGAGAGAAAGAAAGAGAGAAAAAGAGAGAACGAGAGAGAGAATTGGAGAGAGCATACTTAAATTCACACAGGACACCAGATAAGACAGGAGAAGTACTCCAGATATAACAAACTGACCCTAGCCCCCCGACACATAAACTACCGCAGCATAAATACTGGAGGCTGAGACAGGAGGGGTCGGGAGACACTGTGGCCCTATCCGACGATACCCCCGGACAGGGCGAAACAGGCAGGATATAACCCCACAAAGATCTCCCCCACGGCACAACCCAAGGGGGGGCACAAACCTGGACAGGAAGATCACGTCAGTGACTCAACCCACTCAAGTGACGCACGCCTTCTAGGGACGGCATGGAAGTAATTCAGTGACTCAGCCCCTGTAATAGGGTTAGATGCAGAGAATCCCAGTGGAGAATCCCATATAGACAGGTGTGTGCCTTTCGAAATCATGTTCAATTAATTAGATTTTCCACTGGTGGACTCCAAGTTGTAGAAACATCTCAAAGATGATCAGTGGAAACAGGATGCACCTGAGTACAATTTCGAGTCTCATAGCAAAGGGTCTGAATACTTATGTAAAGAAGGTATTTCTGTTTTATATTTTTTATAAATTTGCAAAGACAATCTAAAAACGTATTTTCCCTTTTTATTATGGGATATTGTGTGTAGATTGATGAGGAAAACATGTATTAATCCATTTTATAATAAGGTTGTAATGTAACAAAATGTGGAAAAAGTGAAGTGGTCTGAATACTTTCTGAATGCACTGTATATATATTCCGGACTTCGACATTGCTCATCCTAATATTTACAGTGGGGCAAAAAAGTATTTAGTCAGCCACCAATTGTGCAAGTTCTCCCACTTAAAAAGATGAGAGAGGCCTATAATTTTCATCATAGGTACACTTCAACTATGACAGACAAAATGAGAGAAAAAAATCAAGAACATCACATTTGTCACGCCCTGGTCTTAGTATTTTGTGTTTTCTTTATTATTTTGGTCAGGCCAGGGTGTGACATGGGTTTATTATGTGGTGTGTTTTGTATTGGGGTTTTTCGTAGGTTTTGGGATTGTGGCTTAGTGGGGTTTTCTAGCATAGTCTATGGCTGTCTGAATTGATTCTCAATCAGAGGCAGGTGATTATCGTTGTCTCTGATTGGGAACCATATTTAAGCAGCCATAATCTTTGAGTGTTTCGTGGGTGATTGTTCCTGTCTCTGTGTTTGTTGTCACCAGATAGGCTGCATAGGTTTTCACATTCCGTTTGTTGTTTTTGTATTGTTCGTTTTTCATCATTATTAAACATGTATGAAAATTACCGCGCTGCATTTTGGTCCGACTCTCCTTCGACGGAAGAAAACCGTAACAACATTGTAGGATTTTTAATGATTTTTTTTTGCAAATTATGGTGGAAAATAAGTATTTGGTCAATAACAAAAGTTTATCTCAATACTTTGTTATATACCCTTTGTTGGCAATGACAGAGGTCAAACATTTTCTGTATGTCTTCATAAGGTTTTCATACACTGTTGCTGGTATTTTGGTCCATTCCTCTATGTACATCTCCTCTAGAGCGGTGATGTTTTGGGGCTGTTGCTGGGCAATACAGACTTTCAACTCCCTCCAAAGATTTTCTATGGGGTTGAGATCTGGAGACTGGCTAGGCCACTCCAGGACCTTGAAATGCTTCTTACGAAGCCACTCCTTCCTTGCCCGGGCGGTGTGTTTGGGATCATTGTAATGCTGAAAGACCCAGCCAAGTTTCATCTTCAATGCCCTTGCTGATGGAAGGAGGATTTCACTCAAAATCTCACGATACATGGCCCCATTCATTCTTTCCTTTACACGGATCAGTCGTCATGGTCCCTTTGCAGAAAAACAGCCCCAAAGCACGATGTTTCCACCCCCATGCTTCACAGTAGGTATGGTGTTCTTTGGATGCAACTCAGCATTCTTTGTCCACCAAACACGATTAGTTGAGTTTTTACCAAAAAGTTATATTTTGGTTTCATCTGACCATATGACATTCTCCCAATCTTCTTCTGGATCATCCAAATGCTCTCTAGCAAACTTCAGACGGGCCTGGACATGTACTGGCTTAAGCAGGGGGACATGTCTGGCACTGCAGGATTTGAGTCCCTGGTGGCGTAGTGTGTTACTGATGGTAGGCTTTGTTACTTTGGTCTCAGCTCTCTGCAGGTCATTCACTAGGTCACCCCGTGTGGTTCTGGGACTTTTGCTCACCGTTCTTGTTATCATTTTGACCCCACGGGGTGAGATCTTGCGTGGAGCCCCAGATCGAGGGAGATTATCAGTGGTCTTGTATGTCTTCCATTTCCTAATAATTGCTCCCACAGTTGATTTCTTCAAACCAAGCTGCTTACCTATTGCAGACTCAGTCTTCCCAGCCTGGTACAGGTCTACAATTTTGTTTCTGGTGTCCTTTGACAGCTCTTTGGTCTTGGCCATAGTGGAGTTTGGAGTGTGACTGTTTGAGGTTGTGGACAGTTGTCTTTTATACTGATAACAAGTTCAAACAGGTGCCATTAATACAGGTAACTTGTGGAAGACAGAGGAGCCTCTTAAAGTTACAAGTCTGTGAGAGCCAGAAATCTTGCTTGTTTGTAGGTGACCAAATACTTTTTTTCCACCATAATTTGCAAATAAATTCATAAAAAATCCTACAATGTGATTTTCTGGATTTTTTTTCTTCTCATTTTGTCTGTCATAGTTGAAGTGTACCTATGATGAAAATTACAGGCCTCTCTCATCTTTTTAAGTGGGAGAACGTGCACAATTGGTGGCTGACTAAATACTTTTTTGCCCCACTGTTTAATGACATTCTTGTACTTTTAGATTTGACATATTGTTTTGAATTGTTAGATATTACTGCAGTGTTGGCGCTAGGAACACAAGCATTTAGCTAAATTTGCTAAAATTGATAAAAACCTGTTTTGTTTTCATCCTTATGGGGTATTGTGTGTAGATTGATGAGGACATTTTTTTATTTAATCAATTTTAGAATAAGGCTGTAATGTAACAAAATGTGAACAAAGGGGTCTGAATATTTTCCGAATGCAGTGTATGTATCAAATATTACACTACATCTTCATCTACCCCTTTCTCTTTCCTTGACTCTCTCTGCTTCTCTCTGCTTTTCTCTCTCTCCCTTCCTCACTCCTCTCCTCTCTCATGTCTGATGAGTCTCCCTCTCTTCAGGGACTGCGTGAGTGATGGCTGGGAATTAGCGATGTGTAAACAGTCACGCCTCCTTTTGCATATCATCAGCAGGCCTTCACACTCCTCACATTCCACACCTTTTCTGCTGCTTCCTGCGCTTTTCTTTTTGTATGGTTTTCTGCTTTCCCAGAGGAAGAGGGGAGAAAAGGGGAGGAGGGTGGAGCACGTCTAACTGACTGAGTTAAGGTCACCTTCAGAAAACCGTCATCGGCAGGAGAGGAGAGAGTGGGGAGGGGAGGAGGAGAGGTTAGGAGCTAAGAAACAGTTACATTTGATACCAATTAATAACTCTGCAAAACATACTTCTAGGAGATCATACAATACAGACCCAGAGAGATAATTATGTAGTATGTGTTAGATGAGAGCTCCCATGCTACCCACTAATCATAGGAGGGGAATTCAGTAAACAGCTTCTTATTGATCGTCAGACATTTTGCTCTGCAAAGTTCACACATATTGATTTTCCTTCAAGACTCTCCGTATTACGTCTGAAAACTCCAAATCTATACGTATGTTTTACCCTGGAAAACGTTCCCTACCACAGGCACAATATGTCACTACATAAGGCCTGCAGTTGAATGTTATTTTCAATTAAATACTAGCTATAGTACGAGCTTGAACATGTCTGCAAAGCAAAGTGGTACCTATTCACTGTGTAACCGTGTCATTGTAAAATATAATTTATTCTCAATGGCAAAAATAAACTCTACAAGACTAGCAGGTTGTGTGCTGTAGCTTATCTATAAATCAGATCAAATCATCAACATGATTAGTTCCAACACGGCCATCTCTACTGACCTCAGTGCCTTCTGATCACACTACAAAGTGTCAACATCAACGTCATGCATCACATCCATCCATTTACAAACTGGGAGATTTAATGCCCAGCTCTAAAAGACTGAGGAGCGTAAAATATGCATGTCTAATTGTCTGGACATCTTCAGTTTTAATTCCTTTATCCATTGTTCTTATTTTGCTGTGGCTCTATGAGGCGTGGCGTTGATGGGGATGTAGCCATTCATGAGAAGAGAACACACAGCGCTGGGCTTTATAGGGTCATTATCTCTTCTCTGGTAATAAGGAACAAACCATCGCTCTCTCCAGCCATGACATTAATGCCTAAATGAGCATTAATTAACATGAGCATGCGCAAACACACTCTCACACACACACACACACACACACACACACACACACACACACACACACACACACACACACACACACACACACACACACACACACACACACACACACACACACTGATGCAAGATGCAATTTTAAAACTCTTTTTACTTCTCTCTCCTTCCCTTCCTTTCTTAATTTCTCCCTCCATCCATCTTCATGAGAAGATATATCTTTTCTATTAATTAATGGGGCCAGAATAAGAGGAGTCTTTTGTTCCTAATTATTTTGTCAGACCTTTATTTTTTATATCTCTACCTAGCCATGTGTGAGGCAGTAAAACGCAATAGAAACCAGTACTGTATACTTGACAGGAAATATGTAGTGATGGCCTGCTATTTTAATTAGCAGAAGATAACCATATTGCCTATACAAATTATAGCTTTAGCCTTTTAAAAATGTATTTGAATGGTCATTGAGCATTATTCATGAAACTGCAAATTAATTGTAGCATAGTTTCAAACTGCACTGGAATAAAGTCCTTTTTTTCTCTCTCTTTTCCCTGAAACACACTTAGCAGGTTTGACTGAATATGGGCTTTAATCACACCACTCACAACCTTGTCCTGATTCCTTTCTTACAGTTTGCTGTGAGCAGGATCACGTTGTATTTGATGACAACAAGGCTGAGCATCATGCAAATCAGGCCCTGGTATCTACAATGAACCCAACCACACATCTGTCTAGTTAACAGCAACGCTGCATACATACAATACATTACCAAACACTGTATGTGTCACATCAGTGTCAGCACACACACACACACACACACACACACACACACACACACACACACACACACACACACACACACACACACACACACACACACACACACACACACACACACACACACACATACACACACACACAGCTGTTGGTTGAGAGATTGATCATATGTTCACTCTGCCAATGAGCTGGGATTATCATGAGAAAAAGAGAACTAAACTACTTTTCTCTACCACCACCCACAAGCTATATTTGTCTTAAAGGGGGTGTGGATGAGAGTATAAGTGTAGGCCTACACCAGTCTATAGTGTCCTTTGGAGCAGTCATCAGCTCCACCTAGTCTTGTCATAGGGAACTCACTCTGCATGGTGGCTTCACAACACTCTGATCCTGTGATCAGTTATTAGCACTTCAGTACCAGTCCCAGAGTAAACACTGCCACAACGCTGTCACATACTAAGGGTCACACAGAGGTCAGCCCGTCACAGCTCAGAACACATGTACAACATGCTTAGACATGATCTGTTTCTGTAAGATTGGTCTCTCACACTGACAATGTACCAGACAGAACGCTGTGGTGATAGAGACTCAGAGACAGAACTGACTGTATTATAATGGAGACCTACTGAATCTGTTGAAGAGAACTATTGAAATGAGCTAATTGTATGTTCAGCCCCAGGAAAATAGGGAAGGACTATTTAGAGATGCTGCTGTGGCATATTAGTAAAAGTATAGTAATTGTGGAGGAACAGACAGAGCTAGAACCAGAAAGCCATATATGTTATAGGGAAAATCCACTACCTCATGTGCCATAAAGATTTAAACCTCCTGGCAGAGGTTGTAGTCTTACATCACTAGTATAGGGCTAAGCACATGTTCTTCACAGCATTGATCAACAGCTTGACGTTTATCTCTTTGCTATTGCTTTCAGTTCACTGATCACTGAGGAAAAATGCATGTGTTGCAACCTCCCTAATTGGCTTTTCACAATTTGCAAGATAATAACAACTCAATGGTGACGTAATTAGTACATGTATCAGACTATTTACAACTCAACAACACAAATAATGGCCCCGGAGGGGATGGCTGCCGTTTTACGGGCTCCTAACCAACTGTGCTATTTTGTTTGTTTTTTCACGTTCTTTGTAATTTATTTTTTTACTTATTTTGTTCATAATGTTGCTGCAACTGTTTCTTATGATGGAAAAGAGCTTCTGGACATCAGAACAGTGATTACTCACCTCGAACTGGACAAAGATTTTTTCTTTAATGAGTCCGACGCGAAGGGTATACTGCTTTCTCGAGAACAAGTCCGAATCCGTAAAGACGGAGTAAAAGGGGGCTGCCTTCTGAGAATTCCTCCACTACCATCCGTTCTATTGGCCAACGTGCAAGCATTGGAAAATAAAATGAATGATCTACGATGAACCTCTTGAAGCTAGGGGGTGCTGATGCTACTGATGCTAAGTGTACTTAATGTTTTGTCATGCGATCAATAAAGGTACACAAACGCTTGGATTGCTTTCGCTGTAAAGCATCATTTCAAAATCTGAGACGACAGGTGGATTAACAAAAGGCTAAGCTGTGTTTTGCAATATTGCACTTGTGATTTCATGAATATTAATATTTTTAGTAATATTATTTGACTGAGGCGTTATGCTATTCAGCGGTTGCTGATGACAATTATCCCGCTTAAGGGATGGGTAGCGTCAAGAAGTTAAGATTATCCTACCAACGGGACATTAAAAACGGTAATATTTTATGTTTCACCGAGTCGTGGGGGAACGACGACACAGATAATATAGTGGTGGCTAGATTTGCTGTGCAGCGGCAGGACAGAGAAGCTACATCTGGTAGGGCGAGGGGCGGGGTGTGTGTCTACTGGTCAAAAACAGCTGATGCGCGATGTCTAATATTAAAGAAGTCATGAGGTATTGCTCGTATGAGGTAGAGTACCTCATGATATGCTTCAGACCACGCTATCTATCAAGAGAGTTCTCATCTATATTATTCGTTGCAGTCTATTTATCACCACAAACCGATGCTGGCACTAAGACTGCACTCAACGAGCTGTATAAAGCAATAAGCAAACAAGATAATGCTCATCCAGAAGCGGCGCTCCTAGTGGCCGTGGACTTTAATGCAGGTAAACTTAAATCCATTTGACCTCATTTGACCAGCATGTCACATGTGTAACCAGAGGGAAAAAATCTCTAGACCACCTTTACTCCACACACAGAGACACATACAAAGCCCTTCCACGCCCTCCAGTTTGCAAATCTGACAATAATTATATCCTCCTGATTCTTGCTTACAAGCAAAAACTAAAGCAGGAAGTACCAGTGATTCGCTAAATACGGAAGTGGTCAGATGAAGCGGATGCTATGCTACAGGACTGTTTTGCTAGCACAGACTGGAATATGTTCTGGGATTCATCAAATGGCATTAAGGAGTTTGCGACCTCAGTCACCGCATTAATCAATAAGTGCATCGATGACTTGATCCCAACAGTGACTTACGTACATATCCCAACCAGAAGTCATGGATAACAGGCAATATCCCCTCTAGCTAAAGGCTAGAGCTGCCACTTTCAAAGAGTGAGACACTGCCCTTCCCACCTGGACAAAAGGAACACCTATGTGAGAATGCTGTTCATTGACTACAGTTTAGCATTCAACACCATATTCCCCAATAAGCTAATCACTAAGCTAAGGATCCTGGGACTAAACACCTGCCTCTGCAACTGGATTCTGGACTTCCTGGCAGGCCTGACTCAGGTGGTAAGGGTAGGCAACAACACATCTGCCACGCTGATCTTCAGCATTGGGGCCCCTCAGGGCTGTGTGCTTAGTCCCCTCCTCTACTCCCTGTTCACCCATGACTGAGTGGCCAAACATGACTCCAACACCATCATTAAGTTTGCTGATGACAACAGTGGTAGGTGTGATCACCGACAACGAGGAGACAGCCTATAGAGAGGAGGTCAGAGACCTGGCAGTGTAGTGCCAGGACATCAACCTCTCCTTCAACGTGAGAAAGAAAAGGAGCTGATCGTGGCCTATAGGAAAAGGTGGGCCGAACAGGCCCCAATTAACATCGACGGGGCTGTAGTGGAGTGGGTCAAGAGTTTGAAGTTCCATGGTGTCCACGTCACCAACAAACTATCACGGTCCAAACACACCAAGACAGTTGTGAAGAGGGCACGACAACACCTTTCCCCCCTCAGGAGTCTGAAAGATTTGCCATGGGTCCCCAGATCCTCAAAAAGTTCTATAGTTGCAACATCGAGAGCATCCTGACCGGTTGAAATTCCGCCTGGTATAGCAACTGCTCAGCATCTGACCATAAGGCACTACAGAGGGTAGTGCGTACGGCCAAGTAAATCACTGGGGCCAAGCTTCCTACCATCCAGGACCTATATAGTAGGCGGTGTCAGAGGAAGTTCCAAGGCATTGTCAAAGACTCCAGTCACCCAAGTCATAGACTGTTCTCTCTAATACCGCACGGCAAGCGGTACCGGAGTGCCAAGTCTAGGACCAAAAGGCTCCTTATTAACAGCTTCTTCCCCCAAGCCAAAAGACTGCTGAACAAAAATGGCCAGCCAGACTATTTACATTGACACCCCTCCCTCCATTAGTTTTTTCACTGCTGCAATGCTCTGTATATTATCTATGCATAGTTCCTTTACCCATACCTACATGTACAAATTACCTCGACTAACCTGTACCCCCGCACATTGTCTTGGTACTGTATGTAGCCTCGTGATTGTTATTTTATGATGTTACTTTTTTACTTTAGTTAATTTAGTAAATATTTTCGTAACTCCTTCTTGAACTGCATTGTTGGTTTAGGGCTTTTAAGTAAACATGTGTTCAGAGCATATGACAAATACAATTTGATATGATTACCAAACCATAGATATATTTCACTATATTCATTATTTAAACCACAGATCTTCTTTGCCCCACTGTACACTGTGTATGCGTATGCGTAGGAACAGTTGAAGTCGGAAGTTTACATACCTTAGCCAAAAACATTTTAACTCAGTTTTTCACAATTCTTGACATTTAATCCTAGTAAAAATTCCCTGTCTTAGGTCAGTTAGGATCACCACTTTATTTTAAGAATGTGAAATGTCAGAATAATAGCAGAAAGAATAGTTTATTTCAGCTTTGATTTCTTTCATCACATTCCCAGTGGGTCAGAAGTTTACATACACTGAATTAGTATTTGGTAACATTACCTTTAAATTGTTTAACTTGGGTCAAATGTTTCGGTTAGCCTTCCACAAGCTTCCCACAATAAGTTGGGTGAATTTTGGCCCATTCCTCCTGACAGAGCTGGTGTAACTGAGTCAGGTTTGTAGGCCTCCTTGCTCACACACACTTTTCAGTTCTGCCCACACATTTTTCTATAGGGTTGAGGTCAGGGAATTGTGATGGCCACTCCAATACCTTGACTTTGTTGTCCTTAAGCAATTTTGCCACAACTTTGGAAGTATGCTTGGGGTCATTGTCAATTTGGAAGACACATTTGCGACCAAGCTTTAACTTCCTTACTGCTGTCTTGAGATGTTGCTTCAATATATCCACATAATTCTCCTCCCTCATGACGCCATCTATTTTGTGAAGTGCACCAGTAACTCCTGCAGCAATGCACCCCCACAACATGATGCTGACACCCCCGTGCTACACGGTTGGGATGGTGTTCTTCGGCTTGCAAGCCTCCCTCTTTTTCCTCAAAACATAATGATGGTCATTATGGCCAAACAGTTCTATTTGTATTTCATCAGACCAGAGGACATTTCTTCAAAAAGTATGATCTTTGTCCCCATTTGCAGTTGCAAACCATAGTCTGGCATTTTTATGGCGGTTTTGGAGCAGTGGCTTCTTCCTTGCTGAGCGGCCTTTCAGGTTATGTCGATATGGGACTCGTTTTACTGTGAATATATATACTTTTGTACCTGTTTCCTCCAGCATCTTTACAAGGTCCTTTGTTGTTGTTCTGCGATTGATTTGCACTTTTCGCACCAAAGTACGCTCATCTCTAGGAGACAGAACACGTCTCCTTCCTTAGCAGTATGACGGCTGTGTGGTCCCATGGTGTTTATACTAGCGTACTATTGTTTGTACAGATGAATGTGGTACCTTCCTCCCAAGGAGGAACCCGACTTGTGGAGGTCTAAAAAAAATTTCCTGTGGTCTTGGCTGATTTCTTATGATTTTCCCATGATGTCAAGCAAAGAGGCACTGAGTTTGAAGGTAGGCCTTGAAATACATCCACAGGCACATCTCCAATTGACTCAAATGATGTCAATTAGCCTATCAGAAGCTTCTAAAGCCATGACATAATTTTCTGGAATTTTCCAAGCTGTTTAAAGGCACAGTCAACTTAGTGTATGTAAACTTCTGACCCATTGGAATTGTGATACAGTGAATTATAAGTGAAGTTAATCTGTCTGTAAACAATTGTTGGAAAAATTACTTGTGTCATGCACAAAGTAGATGTCTTGCCAAAACTATAGTTTGTTATTAACAAGAAATTTGTGGAGTGGTTGAAAAGCACGTTTTAATGACTCCAACCTGTATGTAAGTGTATGTAAACTTCCGACTTCAACTGTACATGTGTGTAGGTGTGTGCATGCATGCGTGTGTGTTACCTGTGTTTTTGATCACCTTTAAATATGACTTGTATGCTGTACAGATTTAGGATCTTAAATTTAGCGCTAATTTGTTGCTAAGAATATTCTTCGTGAACTTCGTGATTTCTATAGATTCACTGAAAACCCGCACTAACATACATTAACAGTATTCCACTTTTCATGTAGCCTAATTTAGACCAGCTGATACCCTAAGGGAGTGAACCTTATTTATATTGAGTTATACCTGGAGGTAATCTGACCTCCTTGAAATGATAATGACGGGCCCTCCCCCTTACAAAAATATATCCTCCCAGAGTGTTTGAAAAAAAACATGTAATCCTCCCCCTCCAAAAAGATGATTGAAACAAAATAGCAGGGAATATTAAACCCCTTTTGTAGTAGGCTATCAATGTTGCAGTCTTGATTTCTATCAAATCAACCCGTGGTTGATTCATGCCATAGTCATGTTATCCGCTAGAGAGCGGCATTACCCATTTAAGTGTCAAGGGCCGTGCACACCAAGGTCAACAACTATAAAGATAAATTAAACATAAATATTAAACATTGGTGAGCATCCACACTAGAGGAAAGTTTATCGTTCTACAGTAGCCTACACCTGTCAATCAACTGATCAAAGCATCCTACTGCACGCTGTAGGCCTATTCATTGTTTTTGTTTTTTTATTGCACATGTATTTAACCAGGTAGGCCAGTTGAGAACAAGTTCTCATTTACAACTGCGACCTGGCCAAGATAAAGCAAAGCAGTGCGACAAAAACAACACAGAGTTACACATGGAATAAACAAACGTACAGTCAATAACACAATAGAAACATCTATAAACGGTGTGTGCAAATGTAGTAAGATTAGGGAAGTAAGGCAATAAATAGGCCATAGTGGTGAAATAATTACAATATAGCATTAACACTGGAGTGATAGATGTGCAGAAGATGATGTGCAAGAAGAGATACTGGGGTGCAAAAGAGCAGAAAAAGAACAATATGGGGATGAGGTAGTTGGGTGGGCTATTTACAGATGGGCTGTGTATAGGTAGTGATCGGTAATCTGCTCTGACAGCTGATGCTTATAGTTAGTGAGGGAGATATGTCTCCAGCTTCAGTGACTTTTGCAATTCGTTCCAGTCATTGGCAGCAGAGAACTGGAAGGAAAGGCGGTCAAAGTAGGTATTGGCTTTGGGGATGACCAGTGAAATATACCTGCTGGAGCGTGTGCTACAGGTGGGTGTTGCTATGGTGACCAGTGAGCTGAGATAAGGTGGGGCTTTACCTAGCAAAGACTTATAGACGACCTGGAGCCAGTGGGTTTGGCGACGGATATGTAGCAAGGGCCAGCCAATGAGAGCTTACAGGTCGCAATGGTGGGTAGTGTATGGGGCTTTGGTGACAAAACGGATGGCACTGTGATAGACTACATCCAATTTGCTGAGTAGAGTGGATTGGAGGTCACACAGACCATTCCATGCTACAGGGTGTGTTCATTGTCATAGTGACAACTGCAAATAATACTTCAATGTTGGCTACTCGTATTTAAATTAAATTGAGAAGTTCAACAACAAACACTGTTTAGCCTGCACATCTTTTACATCATGTCATTGCTTGCCTCGTTGCTCAAGTGGTTTGCAAGTGATTTCCATTTTTAATGGATGTCAATTCATTTGGATCTTCTTTTTCACTGTGCTCATCATTGTCTGTCCTGTGCAAACATTTAATAGGCTACATCAGTGCAACAATGTTATCATCAGTGGCCAGTGATGCACTCTCGCTGCAACGTTCCCCAACAGTTAATTGGACCTAGGCCTATTTTACATTCAGCAATTAGCAAGAGCAAGTCTGCTTCTCTCCACAAAAAGCCTATTAGTATAAAAAAGGCAAAAAAACAAACAAATTTCATATAGCTTTTCCTGGGATTTCACAAGAATAGGAATAGGGAAGAAGCTTGCATCCTTATATACAGCTGGAAGAGAGAGGCTAGAGTTCTGTAGCCGTAGAAGCTAAATATTAGCTAGATATTAGGCCACTCATTAACCAAATATTAGGGTTTTAAATATTTACCTGTCAAAGTACAAAATAAATCAATTAACTGATTATAAGGGAGAGGCGGCAGGGTAGCCTAGTGGTTAGAGCGTTGGACTAGTAACTGGAAGGTTGCAAGTTCAAATCCCCGAGCTGACAAGGTACAAATCTGTTGTTCTGCCCCTGAACAGGCTGTTAACCCACTGTTCCTAGGCTGTCATTGAAAATAAGAATTTGTTCTTAACTGACTTGCCTAGTTAAATAAAGTTAAAAAATAAAAATAAAATGCCAGATCTGTGAGTTCCTCCAGGCTGTGCTCTGCAGCAGTTCGGCACGCAAAACTCCATTATTTATTCAGCCTACGTTTTTAGACAATAACAATAATCTACCTAGGCTACAACAATACATAGTGCAACGAGGAATGTATTATTGTACACAATTATTGGCTAGGGCAGTAAATTGGAGGGATGTAGGCTAATTTGAATTTTGGTAGGCCTATTTTATTTTTTTGTATTTTATTAGGATTCCCATTAGGTGTGGCGATTACAGCAGCTACTCTTCCTGGGGTCCACACAAAACATGAAACACGACATAATAGAGAACATTAATAGACCAGAACAGCATAAGGACAGAACTACATTTAATATGTCACACCTGGCTGGTGGGATAAGTGTGTGTGTCAGTGCAGTGTTTTCAACACATTAATGCTTCTTCTAAAAACAAAAAGTGATGCAACCAGTCTCTACTGTACTTTTAGCCAAGACAGACGGGTGTGCAAGACAGACTGGTGTGCAAGACAGACTGGTGGGCAAGACAGACATGCCCTCTGATTAAAGTGAATAGCAAGACCACTCAAACGTCCTGATTTGAATGCTTCTTGCTGAAGAAACTACATAAAATCAAATGAAATGTTATTTGTCACATACAACGACGATAACTGGTGTAGATGGTACAGTGAAATGCCTGCTTATGAGTACTTCCAACGATGCAGAATTGAAAAATAAGATAAAAAAATATAATAGTAACACAAGAGGAATAAAATTTAATACACAAGAACGTAGCTTAAATAGCAAAGGTGTTCCTAATATTGAGTTTCACCGTCGTGGCTTGAACTCTACAAGGTGTCGAAAGTGTTCCACAGGGATGCCAGTCCATGTTGACTCCAATGCTTCCCACAGTTGTGTCAAGTTGGCTAGATGTCCTTTGGGTCAAATCAAAACAAATGTTATTGGTCACATACTGTACACTTATTTACCAGATGTTATTACGGGTGTAGCGAAATGCTTGTCTTCCTAGCTCCAACAGTGCAGTAATATCTAACAATTCACAACATTAAGCAACATCTAAATGTACAAGAATGGAATTAAGATATATCTAAATATTAGGACGAGCAATGTAGGAGTCCGGAGAATAAATAAATATACATACACATACAGTACCAGTCAAAAGTTTGGACACATGTACTAATTCACAGGTTTTTCTTTATTATCAGTATTTTCTACATTGTAGAATAATAGTGGCGACATCAAAACTATGGAATAACACATATGGAATCATGTAGTAACCAAAAAAGTGTTAAAAGTGGCTGCTTTTCCTTCGCTCTGTGGTCCAACTTAACCCACACCATCTCAATTGGGTTGAGTTCGGGTCACCTGATGCAGCACTCCGTCCCTTCTTCTTGGTCAAATAGCCCTTACACAGCCTGGAGGTGTGTTGGGTCATTGTCCGGTTGAATACAAATGATAATCCCAACAAGCGCAAACCAGATTGGATGGCGTATTGCTGCAGAATGCTGTGATAGCCATGCCAGTTAAGTATGCCTTCAATTCTAAATAAATCACAGACAGCGTCACCAGTAAAGCACTCCCACACCACCTCCTCCATTTTTCACGTGGGAACCACACATGCAGAGATTATCCGTTCACCTACCCTGATCTGTCACAAAGACACGGCGGTTAGATCCAAAAATCTCAAATTTGGACTCATCGGACCAAAGGACAGAATTCTACTGGTCTAATGTCCATTGCTCGTGTTTTTTGGCCCAAGCAAATATTTTCTTATTGGGGTCATTTAGTAGTGGTTTCTTTGCAGCAATTCGATCATGAAGGCCAGATTCACAAAGTCTCCTCTGAACAGTTGATGTTGAGATGTGTCTGTTACCTGAACTCTATGAAGCATTTATTTGGATTGCAAATTCTAAGGCTGGTAACTTTAATGAACTTATCCTCTGCAGCAGAGGTAACTCTGGGTCTTCCTTACCTTTTGATTACTAACAATGACGAGACGGCCTACAGGGAGGAGGTGAGAGCCCTCGGAGTGTGGTGTCAGGAAAATAACCTCACACTCAACGTCAACAAAACATAGGAGATGATTCAAGAAACAGCAGAGGGAACACCCCCCTATCCACATCGACGGGACAGTCGTGGAGAAGGTGGAAAGTTTTTCGTTTTTCTTAGCTTTTTTGAGCTGAAGCACGAATGGCTAGGAAACTTACCATCCTGAGACAAGGCCGAGTATAGCCCATAAAAATCTCCGCCACGGCACAACCCAAGGGGGGATGCCAACCCAGACAGGAAGATCAAGTCAGTGACTCAACCCACTCAAGTGACGCACCCCTCCTAGTGACGGCATGAAAGAGCACCAGTAAGCCAGTGACTCAGCCCCTGTAATAGGGTTAGAGATAGAGAATCCCAGTGGAGAGAGGGGAACCGGCCAGGCAGAGACAGCATGGGCTGGGCCAGACTCCTGGGCCAGACTACACTCAATCATATGACCCACTGAAGAGATGAGTCTTCAGTAAAGACTTAAAGGTTGAGACCGAGTCTGCGTCTCTCACATGGGTAGGCAGACCATTCCATAAAAATTTAGCTCTATAGGAGAAGGCCCTGCCTCCAGCTGTTTGCTTAGAAATTCTAGGGACAATTAGGAGGCCTGCGTCTTATGACCGTAGCGTACGTGTAGGTATGTACGGCAGGGCCATATCAGAGAGATAGGTAGGAGCAAGCCCATGTAATGCTTTGTAGGTTAGCAGTCAAACCTTGAAATCAGCCCTTGCCTTAACAGGAAGCCAGTGTAGGGAGGCTAGCACTTGAGTAATATGATACATTTTTTTGGTTCTAGATAGGATTCTAGCAGCCGTATTTAGCACTAACTGAAGTTTATTTAGTGCTTTATCCGGGTAACCGGAAAGTAGAGCATTGCAGTAGTCTATCCTAGAAGTAACAAAAGCATGGATTAATTTTTCTGCATCATTTTTGGACAGAAAGTTTCTGATTTTTGCAATGTTACGTAGATGGAAAAAAGCTGTCCTTGACATAGTCTTGATATGTTCGTCAAAAGAGAGATCAGGGTCCAGAGTAACGCCGAGGTCCTTCACAGTTTTATTTGAGACGACTGTACAACCATCAAGAATAATTGTCAGATTCAACAGAAGATCTCTTTGTTTCTTGGGACCTAGAACAAGCATCTCTGTTTTGTCCGAGTTTAAAAGTAGAACGTTTGCAGCCATCCACTTCCTTATGTCTGAAACACAGGCTTCTAGCGAGGGCAATTTTGGGGCTTCACCATGTTTCATTGAAATGTACAACTGTGTGTCATCCAGTGAAATCAAAATTAACATTATGTTTATGAATGACATGCCCAAGAGTTAAATATATAGTGAAAACGGAACCTTGAGGAACACCGACATTTACAGTTGATTTGTCAGAGGACAAACCATTCACAGAGACAAACTGATATCTTTCCAACAGATAAGATCTAAACCAGGCCAGAACTTGTCCGTGTAGACCAATTTGGGTTTCCAATCTCTCCAAAAGAATGTGGTGATCGATGGTATCAAAAGCAGCACTAAGGTGTAGGAGAACAAGGACAGATGCAGAGCCTCGGTCTGATGCCATTAAAATGTCATTTACCACCTTCACACGTGCAGTCTCAGTGCTATGATGGGGTCTAAAACCAGACTGAAGCATTTCGTATACATTGTTTGTCTTCAGGGCTGTCACAACGTGAAACTCTTGAGTGAAGAACCCATTCAGCTTCACAGTTCTTGATACAAAGGGGTGTGCCTGGCACCTACTACCATACCCCGTTTAAAGGCACTTAGATATTTTGTCTTGCCCATTCATGCTCTGAATGTCACACATACACAATCCCTGTCACAATTGTCTCAAGGCTTTAAAATCCTTCTTTAATCAGTTCTCTCCCCTTCATCTACACTGATTGAAGTGGATTTAACAACAAACATCAATAAGGGATCATAGCTTTCACCTGGATTCACTTGAGCAGTCTATGTAATGGAAAGAGCAGGTGTTCTTAATGTTTTGTACACTCCGTGCACAGAGAGTACCATACAGCCTAGGCCTGATTATCCAAACATTGGGATCAATTATGGGTCTACTCTCAACAGTTTACAAAGTCCAGAAAGTTACATTAGCAGGCCACTCATAAGGTGTATTTGATCACACCATCGCTCTCTCTCTCCTTTAAAATTCCCAGCCAGTGTCACGCCCTGATCTTAGAGAGCCGTTTTATTTCTCTATTTGGTTAGGTCAGGGTGTGATGTGGGGTGGGCATTCTATGTTTTGTAATTCTGTGTGTTTGGCCGAGTGTGGTTCCCAATCAGAGGCAGCTGTCTATCGTTGTCTCTGATTGGGAATCATACTTAGGCAGCCTGTTTTGCCACCTTAGTTGTAGGTAGTTGTCTTTGTTAGTGGCCTGTATAGCAGAAGTAAGCTTCACGGTCGTGTCCTTATTCTTTGCTTTGTTGGCGACATTAATAAATAAAAAGAAATGTACGCTCACCATGCTGCACCTTGGTCCGGTCATTTCCACCCTGATGACGATCGTGACATCCAGGGGCGTATTAATTATGGAAACCGCTTACCATTTATAACCAAACAGAAGCAAACAGAGCAAAACAAGAGTTTCGATTTGGTAAAATTCAGGTAGGTCCCTTCCCGTTTCGTTCTGTTTACTTCTGTTTCAGAAAAGTCTTACAACAGAATTGGCGTAATGAACACGCCCCATTTCTTTTGGTTTAGTTATTTTACATTGTAGGCCTAGTTTAGCTTTTCTTTGGAGTCCAAGAGCTAAAGAGAAATGATTAGGAATAATACCGCAGTGAATAGCCTAAAGGCCTACCCAATGAATTTTAAGTGTGAAATACATATGAAAAAAATATGATTTATATGAAATGACAGGCAGCCTAGGAAAAACATATCACTCAAACAGAGGACAACTTGTATGCATACAGATAGTTCAGCCATCCACATGGACTGTGTCCTCCCCATTCGTTAGCAACTTCTCCATGGCGAGGGCCATCTGTTTTGTCACCAAAGCCCCATATACTACCCACCATTGCGACCTGTACGCTCTCGTTGGCTGGCCCTCGCTTCACTCTCGTCGCCAAACCCACTGGGTCCAGGTCGTCTATAAGTCTTTGCTAGATAAAGCACCGCCTTATCTCAGCTCACTGGTCACCAAAGCAACACCCACCTGTAGCACACGCTCCAGCAGGTATATTTCACTGGTCATCCCCAAGGCCAACACCTCCTTTGGCCGTCTTTCCTTCCAGTTCTCTGCTGCCAATGACTGGAACGAATTGCAAAAGTCACTGAACCTGGAGACATATCTCCCTCACTAACTATAAGCATCAGCTGTCAGAGCAGATTACCGATCACTACCTATACACAGCCCATCTGTAAATAACCCACCCAACTACCTCATCCCCTCATCCTCATCCCCATTGTTCTTTTTCTGCTCTTTTGCACCCCAGTATCTCTACTTGCACATCGTCTTCTGCACATCTATCACTCCAGTGTTAATGCTATATTGTAATTATTTCACCACTACGGCCTATTTATTGCCTTACCTCATTTTCACTCACTGTATGTATACTTTTTGTTTTCTTTTTTCTACTGTCATTTTTCTACTGTATTATTGACTGTATGTTTTGTTTATTCCATGTGTAACTCTGTTGTTGTATGTGTCGAACTGCTATGCTTTATCTTGGCCAGGTTGCAGTTGCAAAGGAGGACTTGTTCTCAACTAGCCTGCATGTTGGTGTATTTATCAATTACTTCCAACTGCATTCTTGGACACTTTCCTTGTATGAATGTGAGATGACTACACTTCTCTACCACTTATTGTTAATAGTGCTCCATTCTAAACATGGTTAAGTGTATAAAGCTGCTAGATTGGGGAAAGTGATTGCAGAGAAGGAGCATTCTTATCTATTCTTAATAACGGCTGATGGGCCATTAAGTGGAAAACTCAGAGGGTGTTTGAAGAAGGTCATAGAAGGACCTTCACGTCCTCTATGTGTTTGCAGATGCTACAGGGACCCAGTTCCTGGTGTGTTTGTGTTGGTATGTGTGGGCGTGGCCATCAATACAGATGATGTGAGATGGGTGACAGAGAGTGGGGGGGGGGGGGGGGGGGGGGGATAGTTAACTTTCCTACATTGTGAAAATTGCATGAAAACCATGGCTGGGGTCAATTCTAATTTAATTTGAAATTGCACTTCAATTTTTTTATTCACTCATGAATCGAAGACATTTACGTTGAATTCAATTCAAATTTCAACAGTTTTCAAATGATGGAATTGGATGTTCGACTGTTTGAATTGGCATTGTAAAAACATTTCATCTTTGGAACTGCATTTAATTGGAATCCAGCAGAATTTAGGCTCCCGAGTGGCACAGCGGTCTAAGGCATTACATCTCAGTGTAAGAGGTGTCACTACAGTCCCTGGTTCAAATCCAGGCAGAATCATGTTATCTGGGTTAGGCTGTCATTGTAAATAAGAATGTGTTATCAACTGACTTGCCTAGTTAAAAAAATATTTGAAATAATCTCAAGTTCTATTTGTACATTTCCAGTATAGCTAGGCTGTCTGAACAGTGACATGATCCGACTGAATGTCTGAGGGTTTTGAATGTGATGAATTTTTGGGATAATATAGAATTGGGAATTGAATTCTTGGAATTTACCTAAAATTGGATTTCAAAGACTGACCTGGAATTTGAATTTAATGTATCGTAATTTCTGGACTATTAAGCACACCTGAATATAAGCGCACCCACTGAATTTAAAAAATATTTGTATTTTGTACATAAATAAGCCGCACATGTCTATAAGCCGCAGGTGCCTACAGGTACATTGAAACAAATGAACATTACACAGCCTTTAAACGAAACACGGCTTGTAACAAAAATAAATAGGCTTTTAAACTAAACACGGCTTGTAACAAAAATAAATAGGCTTTTACACGAAACACGGCTTGTAACAAAAATAAATAGGCTTTTAAACTAAACACGGCTTGTAACAAAAATTAATAGGCTTTTAAACTAAACACGGCTTGTAACAAAAATAAATAGGCTTTTAAACGAAACACGGCTTGTAACAAAAATAAATAGGCTTTTACACGAAACACGGCTTGTAACAAAAATAAATTGGCTTTTAAACTAAACACGGCTTGTAACAAAAATTAATAGGCTTTTAAACTAAACACGGCTTGTAACAAAAATAAATAGGCTTTTATACTAAACACGGCTTGTAACAAAAATAAATAGGCTTTAACGAAACACGGCTTGTAACAAAAATAAATAGGCTTTTAAACGAAACACGGCTTGTAACAAAAATTAATAGGCTTTTAAACGAAACACGGCTTGTAACAAAAATGAATAGGCTTTAACGAAACACGGCTTGGAACAAAAATTAAAAAAATAGCAGTAAACAGTAGCCTACCAAGAAAGTCATTGGTCACTATCTTCCTCCTCCTGTGCACTGAAACCACTGAAGTCATCTCCTTCGGTGTCGGAGTTGAACAGCCTCATAATTGCTTCATCCGATGTTGGATTGTTTTCATTGTCGCTCTCGTCACTTTCATCCAGAGGCAAATTCCCCGCTGAGCTCATGCTGCCCCTTCAACACGCAGCAGTCCAGCCTTTCGAAACCCATTGATGATAGTGGATTTTTTGACAATGTTCCATGCTGTCAGGACCCACTGGCAGACTTGACCATAAGTTGCTCTTCGCATGCGGCCCGTTTTAGTGAAGGATTTCTCCCCACTTGTCATCCAAGCCACTGAACCCGGAGCGCCACCTTAAATGCACAATTTATCTGCATCATATGCATTTCTCTGCGTCTTTTCCATGATGAGAGTGACAAAATGACTACCGTAATCAGAATGATGGGAAGTTTGAGGGCGCTCGATTTACGTCACATTATGTGACGGTGCTCAGTTTTTTGGCGGCATGAATCTTGTGAAAGTGGGAAAAATCCATAAATTAGCCGAGTCATTGTATAAGCCGCGAGGTTCAAAGCGTGGGAAAAAAGTAGCGGCTTATAGTCTGGAAATTACGGTAATTTACAGGGAGAGGAAATTTAATTAGAATAGAATGTGGAATTAACCCCAACCCTGATGACAACACTGTACTTTTACAAAATGTTTTCAGCCCCACCCTAGCTAAACAAACTCCATTATCTTCTCAAGGATGAAGTGGCTGCTACCATCACCTCCTCCTTGCACTCCCCCAAGCTGTCTTAAACCTCTCCCAAACCATAGAGCGACATTCTTCTCCTAAACCATCAATCTAAGTCTCTTCACATTATATACATTAAACACTATCTTAACCTGTACCAGATGACCTGTCAGTAATGGTCATACAATAAACTGGTCTCATTTATGCATACTGTACATATCTATTTATAGCAGAGAGACCTTGGGAGTAATGTGGTGTGTGTGAAGGAGAGAGACTGGGGAGGGGTGGTCAGAGGGCAGAGAATTGGCATCCTGCTGGCTGTTTAGCATTACACTCACAAACACACACACTCCTAAGCATGTCACTGCATGTTCCAGCGGCTAGCCCCCTGAGTCGATATTAAGGGTCATTGTAAAGCCCCTCCCTCTCAGCGACCAGGGTCAAGGGTCAAACCCAGACCTCATGAATTATACATCAGTCATTTGTCCAGGAGACAGGCCTATAAATATATAATAAATATATAAATCCTCAATGTGATGGAGAGACAGGGAGGGCAGAGTCTCACCATATACTCTCTAGGACAGCTGTCTGCCAGGAAGAAGGTGACAATGTTGACAGTCACTGTAATGGAACAGAATGTATGTCTCTGCATAGTTTCAGTACTGTCTGACTGTACAAGGGGGTATGGAGAGTGCAACATAAGTAGTAGGGTTTATGTGTTTTGAGGGGGAATGGAGAAGAACACTGCAGGCTCATGGCCCCCCCCCCCCATGGTGCTTTTCATAACTCTGCCTAAATTACTAAAAAACTGAGCAGAGCAGGCCACTCCAAGTGAAGGCGTTGCAGTGGCCTGCCTGAGGTGTTCTGGGAAGTGAGAGATCATAACTTCATGAACTATTGAACTCAGAATGGTAAAAGTTTCCCCTCATTAAACCCTACAGTAGGCCAGATAAGTTAGGGGATCGTTTTTTAGTCTCTTCAGAAAGCATCACAGTGTCAAAATCTCTGACTTTAAAGCTTTGTGAAAGCCTTGTCTTCCATCCATCCAACAGTTGAACAGAATATAATCTGTAGAATGCTGGGGGGCTGGAGAGATAGAGAGGGACTGCTGTTGCTAGGTGGCAAACCTGTTCTGTGATGACATCACAATCATACAGACAGAGGACTATTCAGGAACTTTTG